>NW_011887816.1:502532-534791 GCF_000806365.1 Fopius arisanus | reverse complement strand
TTCAATAATTTCAATAATTTCAATAATTTCAATAATTTCAATAATTTCAATAATTTCAATAATTTCAATAATTTCAATAATTTCAATAATTTCAAGATCGATTACCCTTCTCCTACATATCAAAATTTCTATATCCCTGCGAGATAGAAATCTCGACTTTTATTCAGTGAGACCTGTGCGATAAAGGTCTGGTCCTCTCATGGGGTTGTATCTCACCGCCCTCACGGTGATTTGCGGATCTATCGAGAGGCGACGCACGTGTATCGCACGGGCAACACACAAACCAGACGAAAGGAGGTTATGATATATTTGTAATCATGTTACCCCGTACGTGACCTTCTGTTACAACTGCCTCACGTAACAAACTGCCTCTTTGTTTTATCGTCTCCTTTCGGTACTTCGCGAGGACTTCGACACCTATAAAAAAATCCCTATTTCTCTCCAAATCTCAAATCAATTTTTTACCAAGACAAAATTCATCAATACCCTACATTAAAAAAAAAGAAAATTCAATTTTTCATAGGAAATTAAAGCAATTGTCCAATTTAATAGTTCCAATAAATTATACATTAATTATTAATCATCATTATAATTATTAATAATTAATCAAGATTTTCGGAATAAGTCATTGAGAAAATAAAGAAAATAATTAAAAATATTGTGATAACATTTTTTAAAGTGGATAATTCGTAAAAATATTGTAGGTAATTCTGAAATGGAATTACTGAAGTTAATAAACACAATCTTAATCAAAACCTGGGATATTGACAATTTGATGAAGCACTTGAAGCCATTGAATCAGCATCAAGATCACATTGAGATGAAAGTATCACATTTTATCGTACTTTTTAACGAGACCGAAACTGCCTCATCTCTCGCTTTTCGAAATTGCATCGTAATTCGAGAAATGGTTTTGAGGGGTTGATGGTGGTATGAGGGGGTGATAGTCACCGTGGCCAAGCATTTTCACACCAGCAATTCCAAGGGTACCCTGTTACGTTAGCATATTATTACTACCCGTAGACCCAGGACAGTTTATTCCATGCTCATTTCAGAATTTACTGTCTTCCCAGTCCCTGAATATCCAACTACCACCCCTCCCACCCATCGTACTTTCCACTAAGAACTCGACCGCTCCCACTCTCACTCCTAAATCAAGCGAGATTTGTTTGTGCAGATGCTGCGTGCGGTTTTATACCCAGAAATAAAAGAAAATTGAATTTCACCTCTGGATTTTTTAAAATGTCCACATGAATTTTTTACCGTTATTAATATTTACCGCAAGACAAATGGGAATTATTTTTTATTATAAACAATTTAATGTTCATCAGGAAAATAGATGATTGTGGAAATGATCTGATCCCTTGAGCAATTTCCCCTTCTTGGATTCGTCACTCTGACGTTATCGATCCACTTGGGTGGTCCATTTCCTTCTTACCACCCCCCGGGGTACCCGCAACCCTTTAGGGTCTCCGCCCTCGACCAGCCCCCCACCTTCCTCGATCCCACAATAAATTTCACCTGAAAATTCTAAAAATGCATATGTATTTTATAAAAATAAAACACCACAAAGAATTCGTCCGAGAAAAAAAAATAACCCACCCCATACCCGACATGTTTCTATATTTTTCCGAGTCCCTTATTCTGGCATATATTTTACACCACCAAAAGCACTCTAGGTCTTGCGCCTTTCCACTTACCTATAAATCAGTGGAAATTTGTTATGCCCGGCACGCAGATGGTTTTGTTATATGAAAATATGTGCCGCGTAGGGATGCCGTAAGTATCTCACCCCCTATTCACCCCTTGCGGGTAAAATACATCCCTTATACCCAGTGCTCCACCATTCCGCATTTTGCAACCACCATCCACCTATCCACCCCGCCCTTTTTATCCTATGCAATTTGGGCCCTTATTTCTGTTGAGGCGCCATGCTGCCTCCTGTGCTCACTTTAATTGCCACCAGCCAACGCACGACGTGACGTATTGCACCCTTAAATAGGGATGAAATTTTCCCTTTAACCTGTAAAAAATAAAAGAACACCATTGGATAAATATTGTCTGATCATATCCGGAATTATCTCCTTCGAAGATGACCTTGAGCTTTCAAGCACAAAATAGTCAATAAGCGAATACTTAATAGTTGATCTCCCGGTTGAAACATCCCCTACCCCACCACTCCACAGTATCCCATTTTGCATCCACTATCCACCATCCCCTTCCAGCCACCCACCCACCCCTTTTTGCTCCTATACAATTATGGGCCCTTACATCTGTTGAAGTGTCATACCGCCTCCTGCGCCCTCTTCAATTACCACCACCGGATGCAGACCGTGATGTATTGCGTCCTAAAAAGGGGATGAAAGTCTCCCCCTCTCACCCCCTTCACCCATGGAGATGAACAAACCAGTGGATGAGCGCTGTCTGATCGTCATCGGAAAAATCTCCTTGGATAATGACCTTGTGCTTGCAAGTAGAAGAAGTCAATAATATCAGACAGTTATTTCAGTGAATAATTGATTGTCGCACCAATCTATGAACGATAAATGGCATAATTTCTTGCAGAGGTTGTAACAACCCCTTCAAGACCATCTCCTTTAGTGGAAACAGAGTTTCCATGAGAGTAACTGAACCTCTTAAATATATGATCGTGACATCAGGATGCTCCTTGGGGCATCTGAAGAGAGGGGCCCGGCGTTCACCGGCACTCACCGGTCAGCCGTTAAATATTTTATCAGAATTCGATTGGTTTAAGTAAGGCACTATCCCCCCACCGACCCACCCCCTGAAGACGACAGAAAAAAAATACTGCTGGAGGATGGACGTTGTTAGTTCGGAGTAAGGGCGGAATTCCCTGGAGCCGGAGTTGTCCTAGACGACGGAGTGATGGCCAACTGGGCAGCTGTCCCAGTCACAGAGGAGTTTTCTTCTTTCAGAAGGAGAAAAAAAAAAGGACGGGGAAGAATGGAAAATAAAAAAGTGAACCCTCGACACGACATGAGTCCGCTTTAAAATCTTTCGTTCCTCTCTTTCCTTCTGCCGAAACGACCAGATCAGTGTCCCCCGTCCAAAATAAAGGGAAGGACATCGCTGGACTATTCACTTTCGAAAATCAAGCCAATCATGAGTATCGTTAAGGGATGATTTCATCCCTCCATTCGTTTGGGTCAAGTGTGTCCACTTCTTGCCTCGTTAAATCCCGGGGACAAAAAAATATTGTCCGCCAACACTTGAAGCACATATTCTTCAACTTTTAATTTTAATCCCGAGTTTCATCCCCTCGGTTGACATCCGGGGTGGGAAGGGAGATGGATGATGGTCTTCTGCATCACTATCGCTTCTGGTCAAAATCATCGATGAACCTTGGACTCCAGACACGCAGCGACGAATCACCGAAGGATCACCAAAGCATCCAATTTTAATCTGAATCATCACCCCCTAGCAAGTCCAAGGGGATGAAATGTTTTTCTCTGCCTTCAGGACCGCTCACTTACACCCCAACTGCCAGCTCGTACATCAGCCACGGAGTTCGCACCAGTGGTGCTGCTGGAGAGGAGGGATGAAGATGTGGAAAAGAAAGTGCGAAAAGGGAAAAGTGTCGCGCGTATATCCACGTGGTGCCAAAGGGGCTGCACTACGGGTTGAGGGTGCGACACATTATCCACGCTTCAGAGAGTCCTAAATTATCCGGCATCCAGTGTTCCTTAACCAAGTGACTTGTGCTGTTAATGTCCTTGGAAAAATCTCAAAGCCGATCAACAGCTTGACTATTGATTGAACCTAATCATGATGATTATAATTCCAATCGACTGGCATCCGATAGTCTATCTATCCCCGTGTTAGAAACTCCGTGACAAACTGGCGATCGGTGGATGTCCAATGGAGCAACCACTTCCGGCTGGTTTAGAATCATGAGGATTCTGACCACCGTCACGACGTTAACACCGATATTTCGAGAATGAAGGGAATAGATTTCGATGCTTCAGTCGATTGCTGTGAACGCTACAGAAATAGATTTGGATAGTCCCAGAGAATGGGGAATGGGGTAAGGGAAATCCTGGGCAAGCCTAACCGCTAAGAGCTGTGATCCGGTGGTGGTTTATCTAATTGGAATTGTCAGGAGAGGGGTCTGTGCTACTTTACGTGAAGGAGAAGAAGGTCTTGTAGATGATGCCGTAGAAGGGGTTGGAAGGTGGTGGAACTTTCGTGGGGGGCTATCTCTTGGTGCACACCAGTACCGAGGAGGCTCTTTAGACTCCAGTGACGTGACGTTGCCTAATACTCTAATCCTACGATCCTTAGTGTTTAGGATGGGTGGGGGGGCATAAAGACTGTATAACCTTATCTTGGAACCTTTGGGCCATTATCTCTTGGTCAGGAGGAGCTTATGCTTAATTAATTTGTGGGATTCAATAATGCTTGGGTGGTTGTTTTGAGGAGCCATCTTGAGAACCGTCGATCCGGCTGATGTTTTCGATGTGTCATTTTAAAGCCATGAAAGATTGTGTACACCAACTCAATTTGACGTGATAATTACATCATTAACATCTCCTGTTCTTCATTATCATTATTCGGATCATGCTCTTCTTGTCTACAAGAGCGTTGATTCAACAATTCATGGAGAATGCAAACCTATCTAAAGGTTATAATCTGACCATCTTCGTATCAAAGCCTTCGAGTCATTATCTCCTACTCATGAGCAGCTTATACGTCATTAATTTGAAGAACAGAATGGAAAGCGCTGGTCAGGTTATTTGGAGGGAATAGCTTGTGATCCTCTCGTCTTGTCCGAACAGCGTCTTAAAATTGTCAAGGAATTTCGCTTGTCCCAGAAGATTCCACCGCCACACGCTCCAAGGATTACACCCTAATTACTCCCCACGGATTTCTGGCACACTGTTTCAAGATGGATATATACCCTCAGAATCACCAGAAGCTTGGAGCAAGATCGATCCACTCCTCATTCCTCAAAGTTGAAAGAAACTCGTGGTCGGTAAATAAAAGTGATAATGTCTTGAGCCCACGGTTGCGATTTAACTTACGATTTTGGATGATCCGTATATACCTCGTGCCCATCCCTCCATTCTACTCTTCATCTGGTGAGTGCGAGTGAGACAAGTACTCAGGGTCTAAAACTCAAGATATTCCAGAGGGCTTTCTTGAAGGATACAGCAGCGAGGGTTGAACGAGGACAGATTATTTGAAGTAAGGGATGGGCAGGGGTTTAAGGTTTAAGGGGTGGAATATCCTCGGGGTTTTCGAATCTAGCAAGAGTTGAGTCTAAACCAAGCGCTGACGCTGATCCTTCGCCCAGTACCTTCAGACAACTAGCGAAATCTTCGATCTTAGTTCCATATAATTCCCACTGCATGGTCCTATCTTGCTGAAGGGGAGGATTCTTTTCTCATTCACTTCATCGAGAGTATCTAATTAATGGACCCATCGTTGGGCAACGGAACAGGGGAGACAAAAAAATACTCGTGAACGGGAATTGCGGGTGAAGGCTCATCAATTACAAAATCAGGATCCTTCCGCCAAATTCGATATTCCTATTCTAAGATTAAGAGGAATTAACAAAACTCGGAGTATCGCTGCCACTCTTAGCTGATAATAATATCGCGATGTCATTGACATTCGATTCTTTTCTATTATTCCGTGAGACCCCCGTAATCATTCTGTCATCTTTATCAACTGAAAATACCACTGGCTATCGAGCCCGCAGTTGCTCCATCCCCTTTCTCCATCCTTGTTAAATCCTAGAGGAAAAAAAAAAAGACCAATCGATACCCGGAGCAAATTGAAAATCAAGGTACCAGTGGGGGGTGGAGGGGGTTCACCAGAGAGGGAGGTGGGGTGAATGTTGTACAAAATCGGTACTCCAGGGAGAAAGAGGGAAATGTGGGGGGCCTGGTAATGGTGGTGGATGCATCCAGGGTAACCCAGGACCTCTGCCCGGTCGTCGACTACCTTTTCTTTCCTCCGGTTCCTCCAACCCCCTCTTTTCACTCGCAAGCGCACACTCACCGGGGTCCAAATAAAAAAAAAAATCCCGTAGGTGGGGAGAGAGAGGTAAAAGGTGGCCAATACATGCCCCCCTCCATCTATTCCAGCAATTTTACTAACAATCGGTGCCGCGCAACTCACCAAGTCCATCCCCCATACCACCCACAACCATTGCGCAGTACCCGCCCCTCCATTCACCACGTCATTCCCCAATAGCGCCTGTCACAACTACGCGCACTCGCGCCAACTACCCCACTACCTCACTCAAACAGCCCCCTTCTCCTCTCCTTCACCATCAAGCACCCCCACAACATCCTAACCATTTGCGTTTGTCCCGGGTTGCTCTGTCTCTCTTCATCCACCCCACCACTCCCCACCCTCCAACGTGAAAAGTTTTACCCCCCGAATGAATTCTCCCCTTCAACATAGCACACAGTAGCTCTCGAGCAATCCTTCGACACGCGCGTGCCTTTTTTTTTTCGCCCACCTTTGTGTACCGGTGAGTTCGGAAAATTTTTATTTTTCAACACGATTGAAAAGTTCAATGAGAGGTACTCACTCGCGAATACATACATGAGCGGATTTTTTAAAAGATCACTCGTGTCCAAATGAAATTTAAAGAACCCAAGTAGGCCGTTGTGACGAGATGGATGACCATGAAGACATTGTAGGGGCAAAAGGTGATGTCAACGTGCGAGTGGATGAAAGAAGTGAATTGAAGTTTTGAAAGAACAAAAAAAACACGTTAAATAGAAAAGCAAAAATTGGTCTTATTTCACCTGGGAATTTTTGTTGTTCCAGGGTGGAACTGACCAGCGTGCCGGGCGGCCAGAATGCAATGGCACATCTCAAAAAGCGGAAGCTCGAGGCCGAGTCAATACCAAAAACAATGCAACACACATCATCACTGAATGGTAAAAAACAACAGATGAGTAATTCTCAAGATATGGAATTATCGGATGCTGCCCTGAAGAGAAGAAGAAAAAGTGTGCGTGACGATGATATCAGTATGAGAAAACAATCGGAGAGTGACAAGACAATGTTGCCGCAGAAGAAACGTGTGTTTGCGTCGAGTAATTGTGGTAGTCCAGCGCGAAAAGCTTGTAAAAATTCGGAAGAACCGGAGGACGATGAGACACTGATCAGAGAGACTGAGGCAGCGTTGAAGAGCTTATCGGGAAGTTGGCCAGGACCAAGTGGTGGTTTGTACCAACGTGGTGGTTCCGATGACGATCGCTACGAGTCAAACTTTGAGAATCTCTTCGAGGAGAAGAAAGACACCCCAAAACTGTCACCATGCTCTGTATCAACATCATCAACAACGAGCAACGAGACAGGATGTTCATTGAAAGACGTGATAACCTTCCGCGGTCAGGACAGAAGATCGTTCCAGCAGGTGAGGCCTCAGCAGATGAAGGCGAAAAAGGATATCGATGGTATGAAAATGGAGGCAGATTGTCCTGTCCAGAATACTTTGAAAAGCAGAAGTCTGAAGGACAGAGTGGAACGATTGCCGAATGAGAAATACTCTCGCTACGATCCACCGGACTTCAACGAACTCGTTGACGATTCATCTAATGAACTGGAGATCGACATGTCTGATCCACTCGTGGAGAAGGACGACGAGCGAGACCAACGGTCAGATGACAAGACCAAAGACAGAACCATTAAAGGATTATCATCATCACCATCTGGTAGACACCTGTTCTCACCAACGTCAACGACATCGTACTCATCATCAGCCTTCAGACCACCGAATACAGATCACACAAAGCCAGTGTGTAGAACACCATCAGCATCAACATCAAGTCCACCAATTGGTCCTTATCCAGCATCAGCAACATTCGTAGGTTTTCCCACACCAGTGCCAGGACCAGTGATGCCAGTGCCACAACCGATGATACCGCCCTCCAGCGAAGAGAAGAATACCTCCGTATCCCTCCTACAGTTGAAATCACCGAAGGAGGATCACCATCAGAGCCAGGCTGCCACAAAATTATCACCAACGAAACAACCAACTGGATTACCACCACCTGCCAGTCCCGATATCAACACCTCCAAGCAATACACGATTCTACAGCCAGCTGGTCTTGGCTCCAGAGCAGCTAGTGCTATACAAGATATCACAAGGGAGGGAGTTGTTAGTGTCACTGCGGTCAGCAGCTCTAGTGGAAGTAATAGTTCCACCAGTAGTTACGCAAGTTCTAAAAATGGTAGCGATGGTATAAATGGATGTACAGCTAGTTGCGTTACCACGAATACAACAACAACGACAACAGCCGTTGGTGATATATCAACGACGTCTGGTGGTCAGGATGTTATGAAGATACAGGAGAGAAATTTCGATGGCAATCGTCCTGGCATATCCATGTCACCGTCCAGTATTGGCAGAGGTGATGATCCTTTTTCATTAATCAGAATTATTTTAATTGTCAGTGGGTGTTATCTCAGCAATTGGGTTTAAATAACGGTTACCGGTACTTATCACATTATTTTTCCTCATCACCTCTTCAAGCACTTCCAACTTCCTGACAGGTAGATAATTTCCAAGTATGAGAGGAATAGATAGTAACGTTGGACTTATCTGACAACACAACCATCCAAGAATTTCGCTAGCTATTCAGCTGTACTATCGCCACTCTTCTTCCTGCTTCCTCTGTCCCCTCTCCCTTTCGAAAAAAAAAAAGGTTTATTGACATCACATGTGAATGAAATGAGGGAGCAGCGAAGGGACAAAGACCCGCTTTCTCGTTCGTCCTGGACCTTTCCTGCGAATGCTTGTATAAAGTTAGAAAGGGGAGAAAAGCAGTTTGGAAAATCAATAATTACGAAAAGCCAGAGAAGGGGATGGAAGCGATGACTCAAATGGGCAAAATCAAGGCTCTCTTATCTCGTGGGGTCTTTACCAACCGGCGGGCCAATCTAGAACCCTTTCATTCAGTTTAATAAATACCGAGTAGGATAAATTCCAGAAAAATAAAGAGTACCAAGTTACTGATGCTTTCGTAGTTCTTTGGTGATGGAGCTCTCGGTGATTTTTTTGATCCTCTCCGTGGCATTTTATCACCTCGGATTAGCCCGTTTCGCGGCTAAATCGTATGATGAGGGGGTGGAGTGCATTCCGGGGGTATTAAAGGTAGATTTTGACGCGACATGAAATTCTGGGGTGATACCGCCGTCATACGTATAAGCCACAGCTGTCAGCGCATGGAAACGTGACTAGCATAGCAGAATGACTTTCTGTCCCTTGGTTTTCTTCACAGGGTGGAATGAGAGGGCCTTATTATTACTCGGAAAATTCACCCATCAGTACCTTCATTAGCCCCTTAACGTTAACGTTACTGTTGGTGTGTGGCTGGGGGTTGACAGGGTTTTTTTTTCGGTTGATTAGATGTGAGAGGAACGAATTACGAATCTCATTCGACGGTCAGAAAAATTTTTATTTTCTCTCTGGAAATTATGGGGGAATTTTTCTCCTTTTTTCATTCCAGGGAAATTTAAAAATTAAATATTTATGGTTTTTCATGAAAGGTTTAATCTCTCAGATTACGGTACATCCGAAGGCGTGAGCGTAACCAGGATTAACGTGCCGTCCTCTTTTTTTTTTTTCCCGCTACCAACAAAAATCTTTCGTGATGCAGTAAAAATAGAAATAAGAGAAAGCCTTGGATTTTTCTTACGTGATTGCGTGTACCGGACAACTCCATCTCTTTTACTCTCGTTTTACCACTTCCCTAAAAACCGAGCGTGTTGACACGCCATAAAATCTACTATCGGGAAATCCGTTGCGGCCTTTTGTGGCGAAACCTTTGTGTCAATGAAAAAAGGTAAATTGAGATATGAGGAAAATAATCAAGAGAGATCGACGCTCGGTTATTTTTTATAAATTAATTTAATGGATTTTTTGAGAGAAATTATATTTAAATGATTTTTTGAATTTTTGAATTTTTGAATTTTTGATTATTCTGCAATTTTTTATTATTACCCCTGAGAATTTTATTTCACAACCCCAACGACAAAATTTAAATAATCAAGAGAGATCGGTGATCGGTTATTTTTTATAAATTAATTTAATGCATTTTTTGGGAGAGAAATTATATTTAAATGATTTTTTGAATTTTTGATTGTTATGCAATTTTTTATTATTACCCCTGAGAATTTTATTTCACAACCCCAACGACAAAATTTAAATAATCAAGAGAGATCGGCGATCGGTTATTTTTTATAAATGAATTTCCTGGATTTTTTGAGACAGAAATGATATTTAAATCAATTTTTGAATTTTATATTATTACCCCTGAGAATTTTATTCCACAACCCCAACGAAAAAATCTTCTCGTAAGAGACAACTCCCCCTAAGATAAAAAAAAAAATAAATTATGAAAAAAAGGAATGGAAAATTGAGGAGCGATAATCCCGATAATAGAAGATGGATATTAACGTGATACGGTAATAAATTCACTGTTCACTCGTCCGTCGAATGAATAACACAATTCCACCCCCATTCCACCCCCTTCCACCCCACACCGGTGTTTACGTACACCTCTTGGTTTCCCATGGTTGACCCTCGCATAAAATGGCTACGAGGTAACACAATTACACACTCGGCCAAATCCACCCCCTCGTGTATTCTTCCCCTCTTTTTTTCTCTCCACCAAAAAGCGAAGGAAAAATAAAAATAAAACCGGTACTCAACAACTCAGTGCAACCCTCACTCCAATTTTTTTTTTTTTTCTATCGCTGTTTTTTCCAACCCTTTTCTCGGTTTTCAGGGGTTTATCTGCCTCTTCTTCTCACTTTTGGGGTAGATGGGGGAAAAAAGAAGGTCCAGCTCGTTACAAGTCTATTCAGACGTACGGGGGTGGAAAAAAAAAGGGGGGGAATACGGCGCGTGCCGGTATTCATTTTGTTGACCGGAACCATTACCCTCGCTGGAGAGGGTTGGAGTTGATCCTCCGGGTTTTTAGATTTCTTTTTTTTTTTGTCGACCTTACGGCTAATTTATTAATTCCGCACCTCTGCCTGCACCGGAAAGAGAGGATTCGGTTTTGTTGGGGGTTTTTTTTTTTCGGGGGGTGAGGGACTTCCTTCGACCCCTGGAAAAAATCGGGGCAGCAGGTCCGCGCCTTTTGGAAGATTTAGAATTTTTTTTTTCGCGAAATTACCGATCCCAATTCGGAACTTCAAAGAAATCATTATGCGAATTTTCTAGATAATTTTTTTCCTCTTCATTTAAAAAATTCCCCATGTCTTTAAAAATCCAAAAAATACTAGATCACGGGATTAATCGACTCACAGGATTTTCCAAAAATTTCACCCCTCCGCTGTTAGGAAAAATTGTCAGCGTAATTAAAATCTGTTGCGGGTCTAATTAAAATTTGAAAAAAGTAATTACAAAACTGCAGATGAAATTACTTAAATCAACTAAAACCTGCTAACGACGTCACGTATCGTAATCCAATTTGCCGCAAGGGGTGAGGACGGGGGGTGGTTGAGGGTTAGAGGGGGTTGGCAGGGGGTTGATTGGTAAGGGATATGGATACAGAAGCGAAAGAGGCTGCAACTAAGCAGGGATCCGATCTCTCCAACGCAAAATGACAGTCTGATGAAGTTTTGCCGTCATGGAGCGGTCGTTTCTAACGTTCAGCTCAATAAGGGATGGGGTGAATGGGGGATGGGGATCGGTGGATAAGGCCTTGTGGGATTACCGCACGACCAAGTTTATAAAAGTGTACTTTCCAACGAAAAAAAAATCCCACGCAAAAAAAAAATTTATATATTCCCCACTTTCTGTCGTACCCCGGATAAAAAAATTGTAATCGGAATATTTTTTCCAAATTTCCAAAAAATTTCTAGAGCGTTAAAAAATTTTTTTTTTTGAAAAAAAAATCGGTAAAAAAATTTTTTGAAAATTTGTTTCGGAAATTTTTTTTTTGAATTTTTGTTTTTTGAAGTATAATTTTTTTTTTATAAAACTGTTGTTTTCTTATTCAATTTTTCTATTTTTAATTTAATCTTGATTTCTCGTTTATTTATTCACAGAATAAAATTATAAATTGACGCAATTATTTATTCAACCGCAACCGAATTTCAAAATATTTCTTTTTCAATTTACACGATTGATTTACCGTGAGAAAAAAAAAGTGTAAAGGGTCGGTAGTAGTGACATGTAATCGCTCACGAGAAATACGTACTTGCGGTCAGTACCATTTTTTTTTCCCCTCCATTCCCCGATATTTTGTAATCAATACTCACTTGCTATTCGGATTGTTCCCCTGACGTTCTCCAATGCTGTTCCTATTATGTTAACTCCCACGACAGCTTCTCAACCTGCCAAAGACATTGACACCACGAGAATAGGAATAAAAAGATATTCTTTTCCACGGGCAAAATATCGCTCTGTGGGTGGGAAAAAAAAAATGTGGCATCCCTGCAATTTTTTTAAAATAATTTTTATACATTAACAATTCATGGGCAGTTGTTATCGACCGACTGCAAAAACTCACGCAGGGAATAAATATATTTTTCAGATATATTTCAAAATATTTTTCATTACGATTAAAAAAAAAAGACAAATTACGCTCTGTGCAAGAATAATAATTATTTACAACAATTCCTCTTCAATTTTCCTTCAACTAAAATAAAATACTGCAATTAATTCAGTAAATGGAATTTTTAATTCAATTATTCATTTATAATTTGGATTAAAAATTATAAATAATGGATAAATTTTATTAACAAATACTGTAACATCTTGACCGGTGATTTTCAAATATTGATGAAAAATCTGTTCATTCATAAATAAATCGTAATCCATAAATTACGAATGAATGAAAAATTGAAACCCTCACTGCTTTGTGTTCCAGAGGGCAACAAGTGCCCAACCCCGGGTTGCACTGGTCAAGGTCACGTAACTGGACTGTACTCGCACCATCGCAGGTGAGGCACCAATTATCGGTAATTAACAGACCGCTTTCAACGCTCAAATCCGTACCCCATAACACGCCAGAGGGTTCAAATCGTTTCCACTTGCACATCGATGAAATTACCCTAGCTCAACCGCGAGTTCATCCATCACCCGGAAATTTTATTGTATCCTTTATATTTTTTCAGCCTCTCCGGATGTCCCAGAAAGGATAAACTCACACCTGAGAGTGAGTAATATTTTATTTTTTCAATTGTGTAATTTTTTGCATCAATTTGATTTTCTTTTTCACGAGTATTACACCTTGCGCTTTTAGTCAAGTGTTCAATAGTTGAGAATTTAAATAATAATAATAATAATGTACAGATAGATTACTGCTGGTTATTCTCAGAGCTAGTTATCAACAATTACTGAAATAATCTGGAGCATTTGCCTTTCCTCAACTACTGAATTATTGAGAAACAAAAAAAAACATGAAAAATTGCACCGCGTGGGAGTGTATGTGCGTTAGTATGTTCATAATTCATTTATCATTATTTCCGAATTAAAAATTTAATGTGTATTGTCTGTCTGTTTGGAGAACTCATTAATTTCTGCTTTAATTTTTCATATATTTTTTTTTCTGCGGGGTAGAGAGCTTTATTATTTTTTAGTTCACTTCACCTCATCAATAATAGAGCAAAATGAAATATTTCATTTGAACAATTTTCAGTACCAGGTACAGAAGAAAAAATTATTATCGCATATTTTCCGTTATTTTCAGTAGCTAATTAATGAACTAGGTTCACACAATTGAAATTCAATTTTTTTTTTTCTCATGAGCTTCGAGATCCCGAGACGAATTACCGAGACTGCATGTGCCCATACGCCAGAATCAATGAGATAAAGATAAATAAGATAAAGATAAATAAACAAATAGGATAATTTTTTTTACCGACGGTTTTTTTTTCGGGGCAATTCAATTAGAATAATAATTACTCGTACGGTGGGGAATCGAGAGAGAAGAAATCGCGGTGAAAAAATTATATTAAAAACAAATTGAAGGCGCAATTAGTAACTCTTTGCTGTCCAATTAGTGACGTCGCCGCAGTAGCCGTCGCAAGCCGAGAAAATCCGCAAGAGAAAATACAAATTTTCTCCTCATTTTTATTTTTTTCTTATAACAATCTAATTCAATTAAATAAAAAAGTATGATAAATTAATCAACTTTTCACGTACCTCCTCCGGATTATTTTCTCCTTACTCATTGGTGAAACACTCTCTACCCGCTGGATATATTATTCTTACTGTTATTTACACATTTATGTTTATTTTTTCCGTGAACGTCTGTCTAAGTCTGATTAAACTGTTTTATTTACCTCTCATTAATTTTCTTCTCGTATTTATCTGTGAAAAATCATTTCTGTTTCACTTGTACCTCCCGCGCGTGGTGATACAATAAAATGAATACGATTTGATATAAAAATCATGAAAAATGGATTCTGGTGAATTAGCAATAACAATAATAGCCTCTCGGTAATTGCCTGGGTTCTCGACAGTTCTGGCGCTGCATGAGACAATACTGAAGTGTCCAACACCGGGTTGTAATGGTCGTGGGCACGTAAGCTCCAATCGGAATACCCATAGAAGCTTGTCAGGTTGTCCCGTTGCTGCAGCCAATAAGCAAGCAGCACGTGAGGCCCGTCACAGGGCCCAAGGTAACGCTCAAATCCCACAAAAATCATTTAGGTTCACCTTAAATTTGAATTTCCCGCCAATGGATAGCGCGCGACACTTCCGTTTCCAAATATGACCAATGACCTCGCATTGATCCCCGCGGTCTTTCCACGATATTCCCAAATCTATCCATTGGTCCCTCTTCCCCCTCCCCCGCCGCGAATCTCACGATTGTTCTCATTCTCCAGTGTCGGGGATTCCCCCAGAGTTCATAAGCACGAACCTACTCCCAGGTTCTATGGACATCAAAGGCTATTCGATCTACTCGTCACAAGCCACCGAATCAAAACCAGTTGTCACATCACCGACGTACGATTACTACAAGACACCGGGTCTCCACGTGAAGCCACCGAAGACCCCGGAGGACCAGAATCCCCGTAGTTCATCAAAAATAACTCCAAAAACGGAGGTATCACCACCGACGACCTGTTGCAGCGCACTACCACCGAGAAATTCCGAGCTACTAGTCCCAAAGACCGAGGATACATCATCCTGTCGTGTGAATTCACCACCACCACCACCACCACCCCGACAGACATACGACTCATACATGAATCAGGACTCGAATTCCTCGTCAATGTCATCCTTGGACATGGGTTCAAGATCGATTGGCACAATTCACCATCCAACCCAGCATCCGAGCCACCACGTGTTACCGATGCAGCCAACAGTAACGTATCCCATGACGATGGTGGAGGACACGAGAATGACGCACCAGATGTCACAGCGATCACCTTACGAGCCATCGATGATGGCAGCTGTGGCAACAACGAGCGAGGATATCTATCATCACAGAAGTGCTGAGCACCGTGCCTACATGCATCAGACAAGCAACGGAATAGCTAGACCAGTTGTGACGTATTCCAACGATGTTGGCGCTGCTCGCGGCTACGACAATGTCTCGAGTGTAGCTAATCATCGACCCTACGATCCAGGTACCGGTTCTGGCTACGATAGATATGACAGCCAGAGCTGTGGACCCTTTCAGAGTCAACAGGCACAGCAGCAACAGCAGCAGCTCCACACAAGAGCTAACATGTATTACCTTGGACAGACTGGAATGACAGCTGACGAGCAGGAGAGAGTGTACCAACAAGAAGCTGCGGCTGTACAGCAACACCAGATGGCTATGGCAGCAGCTACCGGTGTAATGATCAAGTCCGAGGATGTCAAGTGCGTTCAGATGCCCAAGGGTGGACCACCCACATCACCCGGTGGTTCTGTCATGGATTTGTCGACGTCAAGCGTCACATCGACGAGTCCACAAGCACCACCATATGGATCCAACAGTCTCAGCCCCCAGTACGGTGGTGGTCAAACTGTTGGTGGAAGTCCTCAAGCTGCTGCTAGTCCTCATCTAACTGCAAGTCCACAGGTGCCGAGTCCACAGGGACAAACTCTGGATCTCAGTGTCAACAGGCTTCACAGGTGAGTGACTCTGTTCATTGATTATTCACTTGTACCCATAATGATAATCGATTTACCTGTTCAGCGGTGCACCAAGTCCCCAGTATCCAACATCCCATGGCGATGCTGTACCTGTAGCTGTTGGTCCACCCTTTCCAGCTCCTCGACCAATCGAGGAGCAGACAGAACCCGTTGACTTCTCAACTGCCAACGAACCCGTCAATTTCAGCGGTGGTCCTGGTATCAGGCCCGTCGGCTTTCCACCACCAGGTGTTCACGCGGCTGCTTACAGCCGAGAGAGCACACCCGACAGCGGTGTCTCGCATTACATGGACGCGTACAGAGATCCAACTGGTGAGTCAAGATTATTCTTGGAGTTCTATCTTAATTGTTGCATGTAATTAACTTCATTAATCGGAAGGCACGTCTACCGACGGCAAAAATATCCATCCTTCAAGGCATTTATCTAATTGATTCAAAATGGTGGATTAATTCAATTGTTCAGAACAATTCTCCACTTGCATCATACGTAGCGGTTACCGATCTCATCAACTCCAAGTTATTTTCGAAATAATTATTCATTAGATAAAGGAACGCGATCTTGAATTGACATCTCCCTGAATGGACCCACAAAATAATTCCAATAATAATCAACCCATTAATAATCACCACCCCCCATCCCCCCGAGGATCTCTCAAACTAATGAGCGGTGCAGCGTTATGAATCGCCTGATGAAAACCGGAAATCCCCCATCCCCAGGGATAACTCGAAAAAACTCATAAGTAGAAAATCGAAATGAAAAAGTGATACAGAGTCGTGCCCCGGGGGCACTGGAGGTGAAAAAAATTTTCAACGAATGGAAACAGAACAGAACAAAGAGGGGGAGATCTGGATTAAAAAAAATAATAATAAAAAAAAAAAAACCTAACGCATGAAGTCTCCCTGGGGCCTGACCGGGCGGCCAGTTACAAGCGTCGAATAAAAATTCGGCTGAACGGTACACGGTCCTTGGTAATAGAGTAACCACCCTCTCTCACCTCAAAACTCACCCTCTATCAAGCCCCATACCACCCCTCATCCCCAAAACCAGACTCATTTCGTTGGCTCTCGCCAAATACACATCCGCCACATTGAGACCATCAAACTCATACCTCTACCACAACCACTTTTCATCCACGTACTAACGTATTCATGTGCACATGCATTCCAAAAGCACCGGAATATAATATATAACGTTAACATTTCCCCAGGACTGGATCCATTGTTAATTATCAATATTTCGTAGCTCGAGTACAAGCCATGGAAAAGTAGCCGTCGTACGTCCAACTCGTTTCATCTCTCTCATTCACTCGAGTACTCGGTATACATCTATCCTTGCTTTTAGCAATACATTGTACCAAAATTCAACTGTCTCACTCGCCTTTTACTCGTGACTGGACGTACGCCGGGGGAGTAGTTATTGAAATTGAAACATTTCGACGTACAACGGGGAAACGTCGACGCCATTGCTACCAACGTTTCAACTCATACCATTCTATTCCTGTATTCAATGAGCCAACATGATACTTGGTTTTGAGAAAAATTTATTATCGAACAATGGGAATTTTTTTGGGAGTACATTTTTTGGGTGAATGTCAGAGTACAGATCACCCTTTGTTCTCCAAAAAGTAATCGATTATAATTTATAATTCCCTGCCATTTTTACATATTATTTTTCTATCGAGAGATCTCCGGGGCTAAAGGGGATACCCGGTATACTCCGCCATTTTGTGGATGGCCTTTGTACTACCCAAAATGGCGGAAAAATAAGATAACCTTTCATTTAACTTGAAAAATTACCGAAATTGTTGAGATCTCACTCATTGAAGACGGAATTAACAGATATAATTGTTGCAATTGAAAAAATTATTATTTAATTTAATGAAGAAGTGTTTTCTGTTGCTGTATCAGCGTATGGGCCGATGAGTCCACATCCTGGCTACGGCATGACGGGTGTCCAACCGGAATACCCCGGCAACACCTACACCCCGTACCCAACAGCTGGCTACAACTGCACTGGTAGCTATCCAGGTGGACCAGTAACATCAAGCTATCAAATTCCCACTGGCTACAGCCCAGCGCCTTGCTACAGCATGCCACCACCGCAGCACACGATCAGCGGTCTCGACAAGTCATCAGGAAAAGACGACAGGTGAGTCTAACTTCCACTTCATCTCAATGTACCTTGAAAATTTATTCAATAGTTGCAGCAGGACAGCAGAATATTAACCCATCAAATCCAGAATTCCTGAAATTTTTTGATGAAAAAAGAAATTTACAGAAATTGATTTCCTCAACAATCACTGATACCTGAAATCGAAATAGAAAATTGAGATTGAAATAAAAATTTTCAATCGATTCCATCAATTCTCACGAATTAACCTGCGGCAAAATCCTACAATCATCGTTGCCCTCACTCGTGCATCCAATTTTGTTAATTAAAGTAATTACTCTTCGTTGGCGAAAGTGCCAACCTTATTCTAATTGACGCAAAGCTCTATGGTATATAACGGTGGAATACCGGGTTTGAAGAAGAAGATGGGTTAGAGAGGGTGGTGGGATAAAGCTGTGAATGGTTCAGCTTGAGGAGTTTAGGGTATATAATCAGTTGCTACCGCAGTGGATTATGGAAAAGGGAATCGTATTAACTGTTGTGCTGAGGATAAATTGAATTAATGAGAACTTTATAATTTGGAGTGTTGAAAAAAAAACTTGCGCTGCATGTCTCATGTCTATATCTCACAAAGAGAATTCGAGATAATATATCTCAAGCATCTCAAGTGGCTAGGCTAGCTCAATTGGAAGAACAATTGAATGATCGAATAAATATAAATTGACAGGGGACATTGCTAAACGAAATTTAATTGTTTACAGAGAAAAGGAAAATGTTGAATTGATGGGGGACTGAAGTGTTGATGAATTTGTCCAAATCGTCAGCTCCAATTATCAATTGTAACTTGTAAATCATTTGAATCGTGGAAAAGTGTCGAGGCTAGAGCATAGAAAAGCCCCTTGTGAATTTCCGTAATTGTTTTCCGTGAAATACCTTTGGCATGAAAGGGAGTTTGCCAGCATACGCCTCCGGTGGTTTCCCCTTCTACCATAAAGTCGATATAGAAACGATACTTCAACGTTATTAATGGCCCGAGCCAATATAAACCACCTAATATACCAGAGTTTTCGCGTAACCATATTACGGCTCTGTATTCCTCCTTTCGACATTTATTGGCACCCCTAACCTTCCCACTTCGTTAAATCCGATTTCTATGGTTCAAACCCACATCTCCAAATCGTTCATCATTTTTAACGGATGGGAATCCCCGACTTGAAACGATTAAGCAGTGTGAAGTTGTTTTATATCGAAACTTCGGATGCTTCGTTCTGATTGGTCGGTCGATCGCGTGAAGTTTGCCGATAAAAATAAGCGGTCTTTTCAAATTCTTCAATAGTCAATAAGCGTACTCAATTATTATCCAATAATTATTTATTTTCCATTCGTTACAATTGATTTTTTTTAATCCATTCGATTATTTAATCCATTACTCCAATTATGTATTGACTCATAATTTTTTTGATTCAGATTTTGGTGATCATTGAATTTCGATATATTTCGATTAATTTGTTTTGATAGAATACAACTTCATGTTGCTTATCAGAATTCGTAGACGGAGATAGGATAAAAAATGAATTCTGTCCACTTATGGAGTATATAGTCTCCAGAATGTTCCCAGACGATTTCTCCAGGACCCCCTAAGAGGCACATATATATGCGCGTGATTGCACTCAAGAAGAGGCTTCCTAGTGGATTCTCTCAAGGTGGGAGGGCAATATCGCGTGCCCACTCGAGGGTCATTGAGGGCTTCAGACGAGTCTCTATAACCTCTCCCTCATTCCTCTCCCATGGTCTCGCTAAAGTGGAGTCAAACTCTCCACAATCTAACCACGTATCTCATACTTTTTCGGGTAATTTGTACCATCTCTGGAGTTATGTACAATTTTTAGGTTAGAGTACAGTTTTGAGGTTATTAACGTTGAGAGATTTCTAGTCGCGGAACGAGAGAAATTTTTGCGGGAAAAAATGGCGGGATTAATAAATATCAAGGTTATGTTTATTCTTGTGGCGGCCCGATGTTTTTTGGAATTATTTTGAGGGACATCGGCGTTCAAACATTGCAATCTCAAATTAAGACCTCGGGATCTTTGAACGATGTTTATTCTTTTTTTATGTCTATTTCTGCAAAAGAGTTACGACTTTGTAATCTCGCGCCACTTCAGGCGGACCAATAAGGACAGGTGGCTCCATCATTTCGAGATTTTCGAGATAATCGATTGTGTCAGGCGTGTCCCTTTTAGAATATGAATGGAACAAATTCAATATATCGATATATTGATTTCACAAAATAGTTTAAAAAAATTTTTGTCAATTTGTGGCATAAATTAATCATGGACATATCGTACAAAAAAAAAACAATTATTACATGTTCGGTGTGCAGTATACGACGTCACTCTTTGAGTCTGTCACCTCGGTCATCAGTCCCCCGTGGCCGCGACGGCAAGGAGCTCATACAGTGCCCCACTTCCACCTGCGACGGCATGGGTCATATCTCGGGGAACTACGCTACCCACAGAAGGCAAGGCCAAATTAAAAAATCGTAAATTACCCCGGAAATGATTTTCTCCGCCGTCTGACCGTCTCGTTACCCGGAAAATAATTAATTATCTAATAAAATGGCACTCCAAAAAATTAATCCACATGATTTTGCCATTCAACCAACGATTTATTAATAATAAATTAATTTCATCTGGTATATAGTTAACAAATTGGCAATTGTTGATTATATATTATGTGAGAGAAAATTATCGAGGGGATTAATTAATAAATTATTAGTCACTCCCAATCATTAATTATACAGCAGATAAAATATTATTGATTATTAATAAATCATTAATTGATAAATTACGGAAGCATGTGGGGTTTTTATTTACTTGGAGAATTAATTATTTCCGTGATTACGGGGTGGTTTATCTAGTTGTAAACCTTTTATTATTGCAAAACTTGAATTTAGTCCTTCGCACGAATGTGGAAAGCCGTCAGTATTTTTTTTTTTCTTTTTTATTGAACCGCACGTGTTCATGGAGTCAATTTTTCTAGTTGTCATATTTATCTCGTATCTGTGTCCTCTTTCTATTCCCTGAAATGTCTAGTTCATGTGGAACGACGTATCTTTATCAATTGATCTGTTTATTGGAGCCCGACCCCTGGAAATCATGACATTTTCCAAAAAACTCATCAACAAAATCAATTTCCTGAATTGCTGCGCGGTTTTTCCAATTTTTTTTTTCCGCCAAATGCCTCTCGTGGGCAGCATTGTAGTGAGCTGTATGTCAATGACCACATGCCGGGGCGATTGTATCAATCGGTGAATATTTTGGCATTAAGTGGAGAAAGACAACGAAATTCGCCTGCAGGAAATTTGAATTTATATCATCCTGACGCGGGAAAATCGTATGCGCGGAGGGAAAAATTCAAAAAAAATTATAGGACAGAGAGCATTGAAATTTAATTTTTTAATCACCGGGCGAAATGAAATTTAATAAAAAGTGTTACTTGTTCTGTAAAAATTGAAGTATGAATTACCGACATGGATTTCATGGAATTATGAATTCTCAAATTTCATAAATCGGGAATTCCCAAACTCCGATAGCAAATAATATAACAAATCCATGAACAATTGGAGTTTCGATTCTTCAATTATCAAAAACCGAAATTCACCCAGGACTCTCAAAGCCGCGGAGAAAATTGATAATGAAAAAAAAAAAAATTGCAACGATTATTTTTCAGTCTCTCGGGCTGTCCGAGAGCGGATCGTTCCCAGATTCAGGCGCACTCACAGGAGCTGAAGTGCCCGACCCCAGGATGCGATGGCTCTGGACACGTTACAGGCAACTACAGCTCCCACAGAAGTCTCTCCGGTTGTCCAAGGGCGAACAAACCCAAGAGTAAACCAAGAGACGGACAGGACTCTGAACCGCTCAGGTATTCTTTGTAAATATCTCTGAAAAATAAATGATCATCAGGGGGTAGGTGATTGTGGCTTCGGAGAGCCAGGGAAATATCTAATTTTCCACCTTACATTTAAAAAATATCAATATTCATATCAACAATATTTATTCTTCCACTTTCTCACACTCTGACTTCCAAAAAAAAAAAAATTCTAAAAAGTAATTAACCACTGAAATAAACGGGATTGAGTAAAAAAAAAATGGAGAAATTTCCCTGGCAGTGAAAATTCTATCGAATCAACGGAATATTTAAATGCGTGATAAAATTCATAATCAGGGCGGGAAAAATCAATTTTTCAAATTCTCGGTTTTCGTTGATCGCGCATTTCAGAGGTGAATAATTAAATCGATCCAATTCCCATTTCATCCCTGTTTACGGTAGCACGCAACGTGTGTCTGATTCGACAGTCAAGCTAGTGTTATTCCACCACCTTTCAACCCCCTCAATTCAACAAGAAACCCTTTTGCATTGAAACCTCGAGAGATAGAATTTAACCCGAGTTAAATCCCAAACCACCCTCCATCCCTCAACGAGCAAAGACACTGACTAATATGTCGTTTCTCCTCGTTTCACGCTTCTTCCTTCACCCATCAACTGTCACGTGATGATGATGACGATTATTACCGTGAAACTACAGGTGTCCAATTCCTGGTTGTGATGGATCAGGACATGCCACTGGTAAATTCCTGTCTCACAGAAGGTAAATCAGTTTTATTATTTTTCTTAACCACTTGCGGATACTCGGGGTGGAAATTATTTCCTCCATACAACTCCATTTTTCATTTAAAAAAATACTATAAATTTATGAATATTATATAAATCAAAAAATACTAGAAAAATTGAAATCTGGAGAAAATTTTCCATAAAAAATTCGCATTTCAATGGGAATAATTACCGAAAGGAGTAATGGTATTTTATAATTTAAATAAATATTTATATTTGATTTCAGTGCGTCTGGGTGTCCGATAGCTAATCGAAATAAACTCCGAGTGCTAGAGTCCGGTGGTACAGTTGAACAGCACAAAGCAGCAGTGGCAGCGGCAACAGCTATGAAATTCGAGGGTGTAAATTGTCCCACCCCAGGATGCGACGGTATTGGTCACGTAAACGGCTCATTCTCAACCCACAGATCTCTCTCGGGCTGTCCAATGGCCGGCAACACCTTGAGAAAACCAAAATTCGAGGACATGACTAGCATGTACAGCAAAGGAATCACCGGTGAGGAATGAAAATGAAAAATTAACAATTAACCCTAAAGAAAAAAAAAAATCTGGGTCAAAATTACACGAAAAAAATCGATCTCGTTCAAATTTCATAGAGTATAACTATTTTTTTTTTATTCGAGTGCTATGCCAACATAAATGCTGTCCTTTCTCTCTCCACCGCAATGATGTGCTGTCATACCAATGGAAAATATTATTTTCTTCCAATTTTCCAATCAACAAGAAGTTCAAAAAATACATTTATTTATGTTCTTTATTCTTTCATTGTTCTACCGCGACAATGTTTTTCCCACTGTGTATTATTTTTTTTGTTTCTCTTTCTTTTCGATTTTCTTTCGTCCAATTTTCAGGAGCGTCGCAGCAGCAATAAAGAAATAGTGCAATTATGTAAAAGAGAAATAGTGAAGTAGTTGTGAAGAAAAGAGAAAAAAAACATTGATAAAGCATTTGAAAAAAGAAGAAGCTAAAAACAGAGAAAAAGAAAGACGAAAAAAGTGAAATTAATGTTAATTCTGATTTATTCTTGGGGATTGACGATAACAGGTCCTCCTTTCCTGTCGTTTCCTGTTGAGGAGCACATTTACTTTTGAAGGTAAGGGTCTGAAAGTTCAAATTCAACGAAAACATACATTTTTTTTTTTCTCATTTTTTTGTTCTTTCTGTGTGTTTTTTAATCGGTGTAAAATGGAAATATTTTTTTTTACCACACGAGTGTTATTAATTTTCGAGTGTTGTCGATAAAAATAACAACACTCGAAGCCACTGTTTCGTATTTCAATTTATCTGGTATGATGGCACCTCACGCTGATCCATATTTGACAGAAAAATATCACTTCCTTGAAAACATGAAAAAATGCTTATGAAAATTAAAAATAAGAAAATAATCCTCGAAGAAAATCCCTTCCCCCGACAGAAAAGATCAATTAAAATATTCCTTTCGCAGCGACTTGGCATACGTACACGTTATGATTTATTTGATACAGCGGAGAGTCCGTGAAGGTGAAAAAATAAAGTATATTTTTTTATTTTTAATCAAATCGTTAGTACACACGTGAACGAAATCGATTTACTTTGACCCAACTCGCTGTGGAAACTTACGTGTTCTTGTGTTGCAAAATCCCTCACTCCTGTTCCCCTTATTGCTAGCATTTCGTGTTACGCAACACGCCTCATTTTTTTTACCATTTTTTCTCTCTTCATTTTAATCCCTCGCACTCTTTAAGTACACAGCAGAGGTCTAAATTGCTTAGAGACTGATTTGTTATTGAAAATTCATATTTATTTCGCATCGGTGTGAAAAGTGCTGTTTTAGGGCCGAGGCCGTAAAGCGGATATTATCAAGCAGCGGATGACATTTTTTTAAACAAACGGAAATGTAGATTTTCAACTCCAGTGATTGATTTATTTTCTAAAATAACTACCAGAGAGGTGTCATTTATTGTTTATTTATTTGAATAATTTTTTCTAGCGGCTGTAAAGCTGCGTTTTACTGCAACGGTATTTAGAGTTCCGATCTGACGCGAATGATTGATGATTCGGACTGTATTTGATAGTATTTTTATCAGAAATGTGCGGGGCAAATTGTTTTTCATCACTAGGATTTAAAGTGGCACTTTATGGATAAGGGTGAAGTGAGTCCTAGTAGTGAGCAATATTTTCAATTTACGGTCTTGCTCGTAAAATCAGGTCATAGCTATTAGGAGAATAGATTTTTTGTATCTCATCTCGTTTTTTATTTGATGGCCGCTGGGCAAACTTTATGGCCTAGGAACTCGCTAAACTCGTGAAATATCTCTTGAACGGGTGGCAGAACAGATTTTTGGAGGGATTCTATAATCGGTTTTTATGGTCATTTAAATAATAGTAATCCCTGATCATGCGAGAATTTTATGGTCAAGGTTGTGACAATATATGAGGAAATTTGGCTCGTCCGAAAAACTAGATTTTACTACCGATGCTCATATTTTTCGATAACCACATACCAATTCTAATTAATTTTTTCGCCGGCACTAACCAAAAATGAGCGCCCATTTACATTAACTTAATCCTGGGATGAGAAGTGATTTTTATGGGATCGATCAGCGTCCGTAAAGTAGCACTTTTCGCACAGATGTCAAAAAATGAGAGTTAAACAAATAGCATTGGGTCATTCTACCCGGAGTATTGTTTAAAAAAAGGGGATTGTGTACTTTAGGAGTGGACACCGGTGGTCCGGCTCAGGGTGGTGCGTTGGGTGCGGGTCAGGGAAGCACAAGCGGTAACATTGTACCTGGTGGTCAGGGCGAGGATCTGTATACATTGGAAGCTGAAATCACTGAATTACAGAGAGAAAATGCGCGAGTTGAGTCGCAGGTAATGCGTCTGCGCTCAGAAGTTACAGCTATGGAGAATCATCTGAAGCAAGGGGACAAGGTAAGGATGCACCCACGTCCTGTGGATTACTCCGCCGGTAATAATAGATTCTTGTCTATCATCAATCGGACGGTTATCGGAATATTTTTTGGCAGTCTCTTGACCGATTGTCGATCGTTTCATCAATTTTTTTTTATCGATTGTAAATAATTCAGAAAATTTCTTGCATCACTGCACCAACTGCTGGTCGGGGGATTCCCCTGGTTCACTGATTGGTGGTCATCAAAAATCGGACAATTGTTGAATAGGGAAAAATTGATGAAACTTGTAGATATATTTAGTCATTCATTGCATTATGGAGTGAAAAGGAAGTTGGAAGCGATGAGGGTGCCATGAGAGAGTTAAGGAAATTTGATAATGATAATGAAAAAATTCTGAAGTCGATTGTTGAAAATGTAAATCACACCCAGGGATTTCCCTAGCTCTCTCCAAAATCAATAGAAACATCCCTCAGTTGGTAAACATCACTAGCGATTTTTTGAAGAATTTCAACAATTGGGGGTGGGAAATTAATGAAAAAATAATTTTTTTTGTGTCCAGGAAACAACGGTGATTGCCCAGCGAAACAATCATCTCACTGATTATTATCAATCACTTCGTGACAACATGATAACTTTTCTGGAGCACGTGAGAATACCTAGCGCCCCTGGCGGTCCACCTGAGAAAATGGGACATGAAAATTTCGACAGTTATCTGACAAAATTACAAACACTTTGTACCCCTGATGGATACTGCGCTGATGAAACAAATCGTCCAACATACGAGACTGTTAAAACTGCATTGCAGGACTTCACAGTTCTGCCAACGCCCATCTGAGACCATCAGTCACGTGGATAAAGTAGGAAAATCATTTAAATTTCAAGGGTATATTATTGATTAAATCCACATGACTGTGAGAATTCTTAGGGACCTAGAAAAATGTTGGAAGTTCATATTTTCGGGTATTTGCCAAAAAAAAAATGACAGCATCCGAAAAAAAAATCGGCTCTTTCCAATTATTTTTCCAAAAATCGACTGATCCCGATAAATATTGATTTTCTGATAAAATTTAATCAACTAGAAAAAAGTCCTCCAACTTTTTTATCTCAACTCGATAGTTATCGATATAAATCGATTTTTCAAAATTAGATTTAATTGAATTCCCAGCAATTTTCTATATCTCGACTCAATCCAGAAAAAAAAAACTTTCTCCAGTTCGGAAAGTTGAAAAAGTGATCAACAGTAAATAAACAACTGATGAAAAATCTCAAGACGACGATGCAATTGTAAATACTCAAGTGATTAAAAAATTCCCAGAAATCCTCAGTCCTGGGAATCCCTAATTTGTAAATAATCGGTCCAACACCAAAGAAAGGGGAAAAAAAAATCACGAATCGAGAGAAATTCTTGTCGTCAATTTCTCACGATCTAAATCTGTAAAAATTAAAAAAAAAATTTCTATTACGCTTAGTGATGTATATCCGCTCAATCCCCTCCCCTGTCCGCTTGATAATCGTTGATCTACCGATAAATATTCATCAGAAGAATAATCAACTAAAGTTATCATTTATTATTGAAAATATTTCGATATTGATCGAGAACCCAATAGCTATTGAAAAAAAAATTTTAAATATTAAAGATTAAAAACAAAAATCGAATAGAGAAAAATTAATCCTTCACTGTTAATTATAGTAATTATTTAAGCGCCTCCCACAATTAAATACTAAATGATAAAGTAATTAGAGTAAATTAATTTTTGTCCATAGTCTGTATATAAATTGAGTAATTTTAAATGATCTAATTAATATGTGGAAATATCAATTTTAATTGAAAGGGTGAGGATAATTTTAAGGTCATCATTTCCAGGTGATGACAAAAGTCGAATTTATTAATGCCAAAAAAAAAACATAAAATTAATAGAAATCTTTCTTTAGGTAACAATGGCTCAATAGAGAAAATGTTCAGTATTGATATTAATTAATGTGCAATTTATTAATTAGTGATGATTAATCAGTTGATTTATTATTTTTCAATTTTATCCTGTATTTTAGGGAGTTCAGGGAGTTTTAACATTTGTGATTCAACGATCTCTAGATTTTTCTCTTGTTTTTTTTAACAATTATTATATTGTTATTATTATTTGTGCGGAAGATATTGCATCAGTATACGATGTTTGTACATTTGTTTATTGTGGTATTTGAGGATGAATGAGGCACGTGTCGAGAAGGAAATGATGATAAAATCAGAGGAATAGTCTGTGCATCATTTCTGGTTTTATTCAATTATCGGGGAATTTAAATCCAATAGTTTGCGGAAAAAATGTCCTCTGTATGTGAAGAAAATCATCGCTTGAGTAATTGCCAGGGAATGGATAACGTGAAACGTTTAAATAATTTTTTTTCAGTCAATTATTCAATTAGAAAATGGCAGAATACGCGGAAAAGGTAATTATGATTATTTTTGAAGAAGTAATTTTTGTTTGTTTTATTTTCAATACATCCGAATTTTTTTTGATAAAAATACAGTGTGGGGCAAGAAAATTAATAAATATGAGGGACTCATTTTATTTGATGAAAAAATTATTCGACATGATGCGCAGACTAAATAATTATAAAAACAATACGCTATTGTCGTATGGTAAAGGAAAGACTGTAAACCGAAAAAATACTTGTTTTAATCTGTAAGATTCCACTGACTTGGATGTGCAAAAAAATGAAAAAAAAAGAAGAAAATAAAATTCAAGAAGAATATCTCCTGTAAATAACGACCGCTTGGAGCCCCACGAAAATATTCAACTGCAATAATGAACAAAACTGAAGACATTCCGAGGATAATAAATAATGTATACAACAAAATGTCACTAGTCGTAATGAGAAAACGAAATAAAAAAAAATTCGATGCATTTGAAAAATAGAAAATTAAACGGAAAATCTCAACAAATTATAAATTCATTCATTTACAATTCGTGTGTTCATTTCTAATCTAATAATTATCATGTCCAGAAGAAAAAGGTGAATAAAAATAGAATGACTCGTGTGAAAATAATACAAAACATTCGAAGTATTGAATAATTTTTACCACTAATTAGCAAGTGATAATGTAAATACAGTATTAGAGAGACTTAATTATTTCCATGGATGCGAAAATACTTGACAATTTTAAAACGAAAAACGGAAAAAATGAGATAAATTATTGACGAATCAATGAGATTTATGAGAAGAATTAATTAGTGAATAAATAATGTACTTTAATCAGCACCGTGTAGTGAGAAAATTGAATAGATCTAAAAGAAAGGAACAAATGAATTATTAATTGATACCTTAATGACAACTGATACGTCAATTTACATTTTTTTATTCTCTATTGTTATTATAACAGATTATTTTCAATATTTTGCTTCGAATTGCCTTTTTATCAATTCAAAAAAAAAAACAAGCGAATAGAGATCCACAATGCAAAATCATCACTTGAATTTTTTATTAATTCTTAGACACTGTTTCATGTTAATTTTCTCCATTAATTGATTGTTGCTATTTATATGGGAAGAAAACGAAATAAACTCGAAAAAAATGAAAGCAAAAATCTACGATATTTGTAAGTTTACGAATACTATGCTTTAAGTAAGAATAAATGTTACTCCGATCGAATAAAGGGTATTTATCGATGAAAAATGAATTTTTGGTTTATTTTTTATTATCGAAGACTATCAATAAAATATCAATATAACATGTGGCCGCCATTTTGTCGACCGCCTTTCAGAGAGTCAAAATGGCGGAGAAAATAATTTTTTTTTCAATGGCATTTCAATACCAAAAAGATATTTTTTTAAATTCATCGTTAAAATAGAACTATCATTATCGAAAATATTTGAAGTGCGTAGCTATTGTGACGCACGCGAGTTCGAGAGTAAATCATAAATTCGGTGACCTCCGACGTCTCGGAAGCAGCTGTTACACATCGAAAACCAGCGATCTGTCGCCGGTTAAAGATTAGATATCCGATAATGACTATTTTTCAGATACCGATACACAATTACATGGAAAAAAAGGAAAAAAAAACAAGGAGCCACTTGAGCACTTCATTCGATCATACGGTAAAACGTGAGTCCTTGCCAAGTGATTGTGAAAAACGTTTGGCTAATCTTCTTGTCAAGGATATGGAATTTTCTCGAATGTCAAAGGTGTATTTCAATTGGCTATTTATGCAACGGTGATTTGTTCAATCATCAGGCAAAAATTCATAAAGTCATTGTTGAATTATTTCTTCACTCGAGAATTTTAATATTCATTCATGATAATTGAGGCGTATTTTATGATCTATTTTATATTTTTCAATGCGTGACTTAAACATTTTTCTGCAAAGGCGATCGGAAGAGTAAAAATTGTGGAATTGTTTTTTTTACTTTCATTCCCTCTCCCTCTCCTGCAAGGTACTCTCAAGATGGCGGCGGTTGGACCGATCATATGACAGTTCCAGCTGAAAACTTTGAACATTAAAAAAAATTACATAACCTTCTCCCACTGCCTTCAAATCAAATCACATCTATTTCGCACAGTGAAGAATTTGTTTGCGACTATTTTTGGCTCGATAATTCATTCGAAACGGAGAATTCAGGGAATAAAAATTTTTCCCGCATTTCACTAGTTCCTTTTGTCCTTCGGCCCCGGTATTCTCGACTGAAGACTTCAATCCCCGAATTTCAAAGCCACAATTTTAGTACCAACTTATTATTATTTTATTACCAACCAACCGTCGTCATAATGAAACAAGAAGATTTACAAAAGTAAGAAAATAAAAATGAAGACAATAAAGAAGGAATACATGAAAAATTAAGATTAATACTCAATGAACAAACATTTTCATTTTTCTCCGGCAACGAATTCAGAAAACAGATTTTCATTATCTATCGATACACGTATCGGCAACTATCCAAACAAGCGAAACGTGAAGACAACTGGCTTTATTCAATTATTCTGAAATCCTTGATACTCGGTTATTCAAATTAATCCGAAAAATAAAATTTTTTAAGACGTAGATCATTGTTTGTACAAATGTCTCGAGTCACTGGCAAAAAAAACCTGACGCTATTCGGTATAAAAAGGGACCACGACTATTCCAGAAATATTCTACCATTGTTCATCGAACAAGGGAATACACGTTGAAAATAGGTATGGCTTTCAAAGTTCTGTGTCTTGGACTTCTTGTCTGCTCAGTCGTCCAGGCCGCACCTCAATACAATTTGTTGGTAAGAAATACAAAATATTATTTATTCCCATTTAAATATCAAAACATTTCAATACTTCTCATCTATAGAATATCCCCTATTTGTACAAGTCCAACAGCTTAATCTCGATTTCTCAATTTCAAAGATTCAAAGTCCAAATACGTCCTTTATTTATACTTTCAATTTTTACGAACAGTTCCTTAAATTTATTTCAATGAACTGTTGGTAAAAATGGAGATGTAGCAATTATTTGGAAGATGTATTAACAAATTTTTAATCTACGTAATCGATTGCATTTATAGGGCGGCTTAAATCCTAACAGTTTTGCGGAAAGGATAGCAAATAGTTTTCAGGCTGTTCGCGATGAGAATACAGGTTTTATTAGGAACGTCATTAATAAAGCTGGTGCAGCTGCTCAAGCGGCGATTGATAGTGGAAACTCATCTGTTAGGTTAATTACAGGCATTATTAGATCACCAATCGACTACGCAAACAAGGTAGACGAAGCTAATGGTGGCCTCACCAACTTGAACGACTTAAACAGGTGAATTGAAAATGATAAATAATTATCTGAAAATATTTGCCAATTCAATTACAAATGAAGCAATTGCCTCATTAATTAGGCCTTTGAAAATCCATGCACATTTTGTCTGACGTTTCTGGCATTGAAAGAATCAGTGGAAGAAATCACTTCAAAGTTGGTTTAGACATTTGTTTCCACTGAATGTTCCAGCAAATGGTGGGCCCCTTTCAAGGAAACCATCAATGAGAATGGCAAACGTCTCGAGGACAAAATAGATAAAACGAGGACCTTTGCTCAGACGACTGGCCAGGCTATTGGGGCCGGCTTAATTACAAAGGGAAAAATTCTGACAAGTCCATTCCGAATTGCAGCGAAGAGTACTACAAATCATCCACGACTTGCCGGCAACGGCCAACAGGGCAACAGCCCACAGGGCAACGGTCAACAGGGCTACCTCCAACCCGGCTATGGCCAACAGGGCTACTTTCCACCCGCCTACGGCCAACAGGGCTACTTCCCACCCGGCTACGGCCAACAGGGCTACTTCCCACCCGGCTACGGCCAACAGGGTTACTTCCTACCCGGCTATGGCCAACAGGGCAACGGTCAACTAGGTAACGGCCGACAGGGCAACGGCCTACAGGGCTACGGCCAACAGGGCTACGGTCAACAGAGCTACTTCCCACCCGGCTACGGCCAACAGAGCTACTTCCCACAGGGCAACGGCCCACAGGTCAACGTCCC
>NW_011887816.1:497614-500000 GCF_000806365.1 Fopius arisanus | reverse complement strand
AACGGCCCACAGGCCAACGGCCCACAGGTCAACGTCCCACAGGGCAACGGCCCACAGGTCAACGTCGCACAGGGCAACGGCCCACAGGAGAACGGCCCACAGGGCAACGGCAGGAACTAGGCATCCATAAAAACGAAATTATTCAAAAAATTGTTAAACTACTCTTAACGATATTTTCAAACTAATTGTCGAGAAAAAATAGTGATTCCACTTGAGAAAAGACACTTGAACTTTATTATCTGTTAGTTCTTGCTGTGAGAATTCCAGGAAACGGCATATCATTAACAGCGAGAATTTACCATCTACAATATTTTAAGATTATAAATAAAATGCCGCCAGTAAGACTAAATGTGATTCCGATCGAATAAAGGGCCTTTATCGATGAAAAATATATTTTTTTCATTTTTTATTGTCAAAACTGTACTGAACACGAAATTGTCGTAGCATTAGGTAACTCTTCAATTCTGCTGTGGTCCTGTTACCAATTGAGGAAAATCGGAGAAAATTGGAGATTATTTAATCCACCTTTGAATCAAAATAAGCTTTGAACAAATAAAAAAATTGAAATAGAAAAACTAAAAAGGAAATGATCTAAAGATGAAAAATAATAGGGAATGTGTAAAAATCTTCATCTTTCTTCGGCAACGAATTGTCCATTTATTGTCCTTCAGGCGTGAAACTACTAAAATATTTTTTCGTTATCTATGTAGACATCGGCAACTAATCAAATAAACGAGGCGTCAAGACAAGTGGCTTTATTCAATTCTTAGAAAATCTTTCGGACTCGGTTGCGCAGATTAATTAAAAAAATAGAATTTTTTAAAAATTCGACTATTGTTTGTACAAATGTGTCGACTATGAAACATTGGCGACTCGATCCGACGTTTTCCGCTATAAGAAGGGACCCCGATCGTTTCAAAATTATTCGACTACTGTGCAGCGAAAAGAGAACTACAAGTTGAAAATAGATATGGCTCTCAAAGTTTTGGGTCTTGCACTCCTGGCCTTCTCAGTCATCGAGGCCGCACCTGACAGTCATTTGTTGGTAAGAAATGCAAAATATTTTTTATTCCCATTTAAATATCAAAATATTTAAATATTTCTCATTTACGGAATATCCTGTTTTTATCAAAATCCAATAGCTTTTTCGGAATTCCTCAATTTCAAAGATTCCAAATCCAAATACGTCCTTTGTTTATAATTCCATGTTTCAGAAAATGTAGCAATTTTTTGAAGAATCACGAATTTGAGTTAGATCTGGTAAATTTTAAAAGGCGCATTAACAAATTTTTAATGTACGTAATCGATTGCATTCATAGGGCCTACCAAATCCTACCAATATCGCGGAAAGGCTGGGAAATAGTTTACAAAGAGTTCGTAATGAGAATACAGATGACCTTAAGGCCACCATTAAGAGAGTTGGTGAATTTGGTCAAGCGGCTATCGATAGTGGAAACTCATCTATTAATCTCATTAGAGGTATTGTTAGAACACCAATTGACTACGTAAACAAGGTAGACGCAGCTAACGGTTCCCTCACCAACATCAACGACGTGAACAAGTAAATTGAAAATAATTACCTGAAAATATTTTTAATTCAATTACAACTGAGACAATTATTAACAAAATGTATGTGTAATATATTAGAGTGACACCCGGTGTAAAGAAATACTTCAAAATTGTTTTAAACATTGGTTTTTACTGACTGTTCCAGCAAATGGTTGGACCCCTTGAAGGAAATCGTCAATGAAAATGTCAAACGTGCCGGGGACAAACTTCATAAAACGACCACTCTTGCTCAGAGTACTAGCCAGACTATTGGGACTGGCCTAAGAACAAAGGCGAATATTTTGACAAGCCCATTCCGAACTGTATCTTACGCTACAAAAGATCCTTCACAATCTGCGAACAATGGCCAAGCAGGAAATTACGGTAACCCAAGCAACCCCGGCAACTTCGACAACTTTTGGAACCAAGGTAACTCTGGCAATCCAGGCAACTTCGGCTATCCCGCTAACTCAGGCAATGCAGGCAACTTCGGAAACCCAGGTAATTTTGGCAATCCAGGCAATCTCGGTAACCCAGGCAATGTAGGCAACTTCGGCTATCCCGGTAACCCAGGCAATGCAGGCAACTTCGGCTATCCCGGTAACCCCGTCAATGCAGGCAACTTCGGCTATCCCGGTAACCTAGGCAATGCAGGCAACTTCGGAAACCCAGCTAACTTTGGCAATCCAGGAAATCTCGGTAACCCAGGCAATGCAGGCAACTTCGGAAACCCAGCTAACTTCGGCAATCCAGGCAATCTCGGTAACCCAGGCAATGCAGGCAACTTCGGCAACGCAGGCAATGCCGGCAACCCAGGCAACCCCGCCAACTACGGCAA
>NW_011887816.1:460905-497404 GCF_000806365.1 Fopius arisanus | reverse complement strand
GGCAACCCAGGCAACCCCGCCAACTACGGCAACTTTTTGAATCCAGGTAACTTTGGCAATCCAGGCAATCTCGGTAACCCAGGCAATGCAGGCAATTTCGGAAACCCAGGCAACTTCGGAAACCCAGGCTACTTCGGCAACGCAGGCAATGCCGGCAACCCAGCCAACCCCGCCAACTACGGCAACTTTTTGAATCCAGGTAACTTTGGCAATCCAGGCAATTTCGGTAACCCCGGCAATGCAGGCAATTTCGGAAACCCAGGCAACTTCGAAAACCCAGGCAATGCCGGCAACCCAGGCAACCCCGCCAACTACGGCAACTTTTTGAACCCAGGTAATTTTGGCAATCCTGGCAATTTCGGTAACCCCGGCAATGCAGGCAATTTCGGAAACCCAGGTAACTTCGGAAACCCAGGCTACTTCGGCAACGCAGGCAATGCCGGCAACCCAGGCAACCCCGGCAACTTCGGCAACTTTTTAAACCCAGGTAACTTCGGCAATGCAGGCAATGTCGGCAATCCAGGCCTCAAGAAATAGGCATGAAAAAAATCAAATTGCCCACAACTTAATTTTTATAATCACACCACCGTTCTCCCCCAATTTACGTGTTTAAAAATTAAATAACAAATTAATTAATTAATTAAAATAAATTGAATTAATATTCTTACTTTATTGAATTCAGTTAGTTTTTATTTGGATGCTTACAACCACTTTTCATTCCGAAATTACCGGAAAAAATCCGTTATTTTTATTGAAATATTTCCCTCCATGAAGTATGACACAAAATTTCATACAACCATCATATCCAAGTGCGCATCAACGGAAATTCCACTGCAGCTAAAGACGCAGAGAATAATTTTGATAAAGTACTGATGAATTAATTAATTAATTCACCCGGTAGTTCCGCATTAATTCAAAATGTTGTCGGCCTTCAATGAGACTCTCGTTACCTCTGTGCAAGTCATTGAATATCGGTTTTCCGAGAGAAAGGAGACAAACCTTTTGACGCTCCTCCATTTACCACCAAAAGGTCTTGCGCTCGTTCTATTGCCCAAGTGCGAATTCCACTTGTCACAGAAAAAAAAATGTCTACCTGAAAATGAATACCAATTATAATTATAATATTAAATCCACCTCGACCCACAATCAAAAAATATATATCGATAATTATTTCTCAATTCTATAATATCAATAATTATTATTATTATTAATTATAGAATATTTCGCAAAAATGACGGAATATCTTTGAATCTTGAGACTCAATTCGGTGTTCGTAATTTTTTTATCGGAACTAACGGTATCTCAAGGAGTCAGAATGACTCATCTAAACGGAACCGCTGACGTAGGTAATATTTTCTGAGAGAACTGGTGCTAATCACCCGCGTTGATACTTGATCCACTTCTCAGGAATTTTCAACTCTGTGAAAAAATGAAGAAATAAATCTCACAGTGAAAAACAGAGTTAAGATGATTGAGGAAAACGGTGGGATTAAGTCCAGAGGAAATAACCGAAGAAACATGTTTGTAGCGAACAAGTGGTCCGAGTTCATTAACAACACGTTGATAGGATTGTCGCGGTGTTTAATCACCTCTTAATTGCTTTGGGTTTTTATCGGGAGAAGTCATTGCGAGGGCCCAACGTTTTACCTCGACTGTACTTTATTTTTGGTACCAGTCAATTTACAAAGTTCTCTCAACTTGATTTTTCGACTTGATTCAAGTTGATTCAATGTAATTTTTTCAATATTTCTCAAAAATATTCCGCTCACAATTTTTTTTTTCTTAACCGCCAAAAATATTTAATCCAAAAAAAAATATCATGCCGTCGCGAGTTAATCGTGTCAATTTCCATGAATCACGTAATTAATAACTGCAATGGTTAATGCACAGTTACTTTGGAGTTAGTCTCCGATTTACGAGACCTTGATTACGCAATGTAATACGATCCACACCTCTTTTTTTTATTTCATAGAATACGTCATAATTGATATGACTGACTGATTTGTTTAGGAATAATTATTCATGTCATTATTAATAACATGAGAATGAGTACATCGATTGATTACACCTGATTCCAGCAACAGTAAATCATTTTTCAAACAATAATTAACTCGAATTGAATTTTAAAATAAATAAATGTAATTAATAAAATAAATAAACATGAATTTTCCAATTGAATTCCGTCTTAAATTTATTTATCGATAATAAAATTCATTGACAGAAGTAAAATAATTACTTTAATTATAATTACTGAAATATAAAAAACATAAACATTGTGAATTTCTGGATAATTGGAGACATGAAGGGATTGCTCAATCCAGAAGTTGAAATGTCCTGGACTAGTCCGTTAATAGCTGATAAACCAGTTTGTCTTGCCAATGTTGTTAAACTACTCTTCAGGATATTTTCAGAATAATCGTTTAATGAAAAATAGTGATTCCACTTGAGAGACGCTTGAACTTCATTATCTGTTATTTTTTGCTGTGAGAATTCCAGGGAATAGCACATCATTATCAGTGATAATTTACCAGTTGCAGTGACGTATTGATATTTTTAAAAAGTCATTCGCTCGTTAAACAATTGATAAGAATATATCCTGCATCATGAGCTTGATTCCTGAACAAGTGGATAATTATAATCTCGTGTTTTTCATTGGAATTCTTTGGAATAATAATAATTATTTCGTAATCCTTATTGATCGATTGTTTACATTCGCTGTGAAATATTTGCGAGTTCAAGATACGGAATATTCGATGGAAGAAATAAATTTGGCGATGCCGGAGGATAAAAAAATGTAACCGGAATATTTTTTTTCAATTTTCAAAAAATTTCGGGAAGACTTTGCAGAAAATTTTTTTTATAAAAAAAAAATCCGAAGAAAAATTTTTCAACAATTTAAATATGGAATTTTTTATTATAAATCATGGCGTTTTTTTTGAGAATATAAAAAAAGTAAAAAAACAACAGAATTAAAAAAAAAATATAAAAAAAAAACTAGAAAATAAAAAAAAAATTCTGAAAAGTATTCTAGAAATTTTTAGAAAATAAAAAAAAATATTCTGATTACAATTTTATTTCCTCGGGAGAGTAATCGTCAATCGACTGTGAAATCGCGAGAAGAGAAAAGCCTTCGGTAATTATCCGCTCTAATTATAACGGAAGAGTGAATAAAGACAGAAATTTCATTGAGACCATGACAGTCTAAACCAGGCCAATGCTTATTGTTGTCACTTGGTCACAGGTTGTAGTATGAATCTGTGTCATAAAGACTAATGCCAGCATAAGAAATGATCATCAGAATAAATAGAATCATTCGCCCGTAGTCTTTTGGCAATATTAATGACTCAATTGCAAAATGCCCTGAAATATCAGCTAATACGTTCGAATATTTTTCCATTTGACGAAATATCCATTTGATGTCGTGATTGTGGGGAAGTGTAACTGCGGCGGCGGCTTTTTTTTTCTCTCTTTTTTTCCTGACGAACGCCACAAGTCACTTCAGTAGTCTCAGTCGCGCGGAGTCCGCCGTTGGAGCTGCGCTCGCACGGCGGTCATTAATATTTGTTTAACATTACAGTGACCGGTAAATTTACCGAGTAAAAAGTTCTGTGACTATTCCCTAGGATCATTGTTTTGTGAGGTGCTATCGTTTTTATCAAACTGTCGCAACACACGCTCAGCGAAGGTGAGTCGAGAATTTTTTTTTTAAGTCGATACATTTTTACGACAACCAGAATTTTTCGGTTTTTTTGGAATATCTCGGCAAATAAACGGGATAACGAAATTTTTGATAAGACATTTTCTTTAGAACTCATCCACAGCTGCAAAAGTTGTTCGGCAATAATTTTGATATCTTTGTTAGGCGAGGAGATATTTATGAAAATGTCAGTGAAGAATTCTGTCAACTCGCTTTATCTGCTCGAATATAATTACAATTGTTGAGTAAATTTGTTTATATAGTACCAGATAACACCCACATTTCAAATAGGAATATTTATGAAGTCCTACTTATCGCGAGTAGATTTACTGATCCAGCGCAATTTTTTCATGGGCCATTAAATATTTTCTTGAGATTTTAGCTGAAATGCTTGATCCTAACTTTTGAATTAATTTTTTTTTAAATTGTCAGCTCATCAATAGTGATCCTTTTTCAGTGCGTAATTAGCATCGGATTTCTTAAACTGTTATAAAAACGTCATCAACATTCCCGTGGCATTGAAGGCGCTCACGACCTTGCCATTTTCTCAGCCAAGACCAAAACCCAAAGTCAACACGAATGTCCATTCCCCGTAACTCAAGAAAATGTAAATTTACTCTTTTAAATTGCTCCTCGCCATTTTATCGATCTCACCCTCTCCTTTATTGATTACTCGATTGCACAAGTCGTAAATTACCCGGAAGTTTTGGTTGTAAAATGCACAGGAGAAAAGAGAAAAGGACACGAATCAGAAAATCACATATCAGAATAATTACTGCAACGCGAAAATAAAATTCTATCAATTTCCATAAATTTCCATAAATTTCCATCAATTTCCCTAAATTTCCATTAATTTCCATTAATTTCCATTAATTTCCATTAATTTCCATGATTCATAATTTAATTGTGTGTCATCCCCTCTTTGTCCCGAAATTCTAAAAATTTTCCAGTGTCAGTACTACAATTTAAAAAATTTCCCGCGGGCATAATTAATCATAATTTTCTGTTTTCCCGCTGATTCTCGGAAAAAAATGATATTATAAAAATAGAATGAGCATTTCATTCGTTTCGTGGTGATGATATTTTAAATCAGGTGAAGGTTGAGTTGATAAAAATGGGACATGAATATTTTCAACAGATTCTCCAGATTTTTTACATCACCGAGCGCTGAGATTTTTCCATTGAATTGTTCTGTCACATAGACATGAAAATTACTCATGACTTCGGAACGAGGAAGGATTATTAGAATTGGGGTCAATGACGTAGGAATTGTTCGCGTAAAGCAAAAAGAGGAAGTTGGGAAATTCCGCGGGAAAATCATCTCAAGGAATTTCACTATTTTCCTCCTGTCTTCTGAATATATTTTCAAAGAATTCCGAGAGGAATGATAATACCAAAATCTTTATAAATTACAGATGATTAAATTATTCCAATCATTGACTATTCAAATTTTATCACCAGAAAATCTGCAACGGAACCGACGAAAATGTGAAAAATTAAAATGAAATCGATTAATGGATTTTATGAACAATTCCGTAGATTTTTATCATTAAAAAAATATTCGATCATTTATTTTTCATTCTGCGGAGTAATTTTTGAAATAATAATCACCTTTTTTTATTTTAGTTATCATAATAAAGTGTAAATGACTGGAGGTAATCAGAGAGAAGTGATAAGCCGGATAATTCTCCTTCCGTTTATTACATCGACAATGAAAAAAATTATTGATATACATTACGCGTTTTTCTGTTGACGCAAGTGTCGTGAAATTGAGAGAAGCGGTTAATTTCCAGTCTTATTGACGGATTAGAGAGCCATATTTTTTCACAAGAAAATTCCCTAAGCCGATAAATTTTTATAATTCCCATCGCTAAGTTGTTTATCCCGTTAATAATTCGACACGAATAGAAGAAAATTTATTACATTTTTGGTTCTGGCATTGAGGAAAAATATTAATTATCTAATAATAATAAGGTATTATTATTTTCGTCAATCAAATAGTATTGCTGGCAGTAATTAATTTTATTGAACGTAAATTAATCTGGAATTGACGAGTTGTTGGTGTTTTGAATTTGAGATGTTTTTATTCTATTCATCAGGGGCCAATTCAACGCAATTTCATTGTCCCCATGAGTAATTGTACAGTACGATGGACGATTCAATCCCCAGGAATTGAATATTCATTGATTCTGAGTGGGAAGCCGTTATTTATGTATTTTATCAATGATCGGTGCGATTTCCCTTGATGAAAAATATTCAATCGTTATTCCCCTCATTGCCATCATCGGGAATAATTTCGATAAAAATAAAAATGACGTACGATAAGGCATATCCGAAATATTTCCCACCATTGTGTTTGACTATTTTATATCGAATGAATTTAATCAACAATTCAAAAAATTATCGAGAACAGAAGAATGAAAAATGGAGATGCGTAAATACATTTTTTTTCTAAAAATTGAAAATAAGATAATGAGACGATTGAATAAACCTGACAACTCATGCTCAGAATATATGAACGATACGTTAATGCGACAAATTGTTATGGAGGTTATATTATCACGAATAACTGTGACGCGATAGGCAGTCAAATATTGTCCCGATGACATGACGAATTATTACCGTCTCGGGATCGTAATTCAATTACTCATTTCAAGGTGAACCAAAGGGAGAAAAATATTTCCATTCGCGGTTTATTACCCGTCATGTATCAGATAAGATCAGTGAACAAGTGGTATATTTATAGATGATCCACAATTATTTCGTGTTAGCGCCGTGTCACTCTTCGGGAATAAATATCGAGATCAACGACTTTCTTGAAATATTTTTGCGTCAATTTCGAATTCTCATTCACAGCGAGAATTCGGGTGCGCGTTCCAGGTATTTTCCTGCGTTTCCAACCTGAACTAGAATTCAGGTACGCACTCCAGGCATTTTCCTGAATTCCCAGTCAGAACAAGAACTCGGGTACGAATTCCTGTGAAATTCCACTGAAAAAAACGAAACTTCACCCGGGAATCGAACCTGAAACCTTCCGAGTACTAGACCCGGGATCTTTCGTCTGACCTAGTTAGCCATCCAGTCAACCTCATAAATATTCAACTATAATTTTCTCTGTAGCTATATTATTATTAAATATTTCAGGTATCATACACAACCACGATGATTTATTTGTTCCGAAATTTTCTCTGCAATAGCACAGTGAGATTACGCCGGAGCAATTATCACATACGATTTGATATTGTCACGCACTCATTACCGCTCTCAAAATCCATCACGAAGTCATCCATAATCTCCATTTCATCAACGTTATCGATTTTTAATCAATATTCTCGATCGTTCTATCAAGTACTTCTGATAATGTGGAGGAATAAGTATGCGGATTGCCATAGGGGCTTGTCAGTTTGCCTCTTGGCATCAATCGTACTTGTTTCTGAGGATCCATTTTTAAATTTATTAACTTCACATAATTCTGTATTGACTCAGTGAAATACGTAACCGAGGGAATTCCATGTGTTTTTCAATGTTTTTTCTATTCTTCGATTTTGACAGTTCACGTGAGTCACTGCAATTATTCACTTGCACGGCGAAAAGATCGATAAAAATTACCGGAAAAAACTGTCGCGGTTGCAGTCGGTATAATTACCAGAAAAAGAAGGAAAATATTACGAATTTCCGGGAGAAATTCTTCCGAGAATTCGAGAGTTTTTTGTCCGAATTCTGGAACGGATAGTGGACGAATGATAATTAAATCTTAGGAATTGATGCATTTTTTTTTATGTCAAGGTGGTAATTTTTCCTCATCCTTTCATAAAAAAATTTTCAGGTGCCTGCACCCGAAATTCCCCTGCAAAAATTCTTGCACCTTTTCTATCAGTGTATGACCCCCATTCACGGCCTCCCACGTTTTATGCATTGCTAGATGAAAAAATATACCGCAATTAATTTTCGTATCACGTGTGGGTAAAGCGAAACACGCGAGTGCACATTCACGCGATGAATTAAAAAGTGTTTTACAAGAAAAAAAATAATATGTCAGTTGAAATTAAAAAAAATCGTTCAGAAAGAAAAATCAAGAACCGAGAGAATAATTTCCCTCACTTGTTCCAGGAATTTATTCTCAAAAATTAATTGTAAAAAAATTAGACTTCAGGTACGATCCGGCGCCCATCACATGAAAACCCTCGAAACCTAATTCCAGAAGTTCCAGTTGAAGTTCACCTCCTCAAATGTCCGACTATGACCTATCCTTCTTTCATTCTTATAATAAATTCAGCTGTCACTGCCTGTTGTCCCCCATCGATAAAATTCAACCGACTTTCGTGATACCCATTACCATTATTACTAGCCACTAAACTGGAACACCTAGAACCCACCCCTCTGGCGTCTCCTGCGTCGCAAATAAACAGTGAATGTTAGGGGTAGATGTAGTAATGACTCGACAAAAATAGAAACTCGAATGTGTCGAAGAAAAATGAGGGAATAACCTTCCCTCATCGGCCACTCAATCAAATCTTTTATCCGCGCGTCCCACATATGACGCACAATGTCCTGTGACCTCTGTGTCACCTTCAGCTACTCGGACAGATGTACAGAAATTTTTGCGGCTAAAATCTCAGGAAAAATTCCATTACTGTCAAAATCAAATTCCCATTTATCGAGGTTCCAGCGAATTCGACCTAGGAGTCACAAAATAATATTTTTAATTAGTAGATATTTATACTTTAAAGTGCCAGACACATCTGGAATCGTCTCTGGATCAATCTACCATCAATGAAAATAAATCGAGTTCAATCAAAAATTTTCCACCGACAGTACAATTTTAGCGTAGTGGTTAAGGTCGTTGCCTCACAACGGACAAGTTCCAGGTTCGATTCCTGGCCGGGTAGAATGGTGAGATCTAACTAGCTTTAAAAAGTCCTGATGAATCCCCACATAGTCTCATCCGACTCGAAGCGATGTAAAATAAGCATAAAAAGAAAAAAAAAGATTCTGTAAACAGAAACACAACTATTTTAATTGTCTCCCCTCACAGATCTGGGGCACGATAAAAAATCTTATGATCCATCAAAGTGCAACCACTCTTTCTCCAATAACTATTACTTTTTTTCCTACAGAAATGTCCCTCGAGGAGTCACGACGCTCGCAGAGGCCGTATCGCTATGGTATGGTGTTATTATGCGTTGGTGCATTGATAAACTGGCTAGGACTTGCTGAAAATTATGTTGAACCAGTTAGATACGTCGGTGTTGCGTGTATAGTTGCTGGTGCACTTTTAATATGCGCTGCTATGTGCTGTTGGTTACATGCACCACCAACTAGGACTAATGTACAGGCACAACATACCGCACACCCACATACGGTACAGGTAAATAAACATTATTTACTATTAATATTTATTATTAATTGATTTTTTCCATTTTAATATTTCGACGACTCATTTTTCTTCAGAGAAATAAAAAAAAATTCCAACGGTCAATTTAATTCAATAATTAATCATTAATAATAATAATAATAATAATAATAATAATAAATGAAGAGAATTGAAGAAATTATTTTCAACAATTTTTTAATTAATTAATTGAAATATTCAAAGTGAACAAGAGTGAAATAAATATATGAAACGTTTCATTCTTACGTTTATGTTGTTCACTTTTTACTTGCGTAATTCGCGTTAAATTTAGATATGGTAAATCCTAAAATATCTGGATAGAAATGGTTTGCGAGATAGGAGCATCGACACTGCCCCCGCAAGTCTATAGATTCCGGAGTTTACGGGGTATAGAGTTGGGGATCTATAAATGGACGATTTATAAACAGACGGACAGGTAGGGTATGGAGAATGGAGTTAAATAAAACAGACATGGGGTATTAATATGTTTTAGTCTTCGCCCTCTGAGGTAAATTTATTGATCGTTTTTCACGGGTTTCTGCTCTTGTAGGCGAGGGACTGATCGAATTGCATGAGAGGCATGTGCGGAAATAACTCCATCTGTCAATTCAATTATCAATTATTTGTGGGATTTTTGGGGGAATCCCAGGAGAATTGCCCGCGAATTTCAAAATTTTTTTTGTCATCCCCTATTTGTTCTGGAATTCCGCCGAAAATTTATCCCCAAAATTTTCAATGCCTCTCCAATTTTTTTTGTACGTCACAAAAAAAAATTGCCGGGACAATTTTTCACGGGCAGATTTTTTTTATTTCTTCTCCATAATAATAATGGGCGCTTGCGCTCTCGTTATCACGAGTCTGCATTAAGTATTTCCGAATGCCACCATTTTATCTTCACCTGTCACGTTAATTTTCATTGAGCCTATTTATTTATAACTGTCTGCCGACCCTTTATGGATAAAATTGTGGCGAAAGGGGGTCGTGCAAGTGAAGTTTATACCGAGGGTGGGTGTACTTACGGGGAGGGGGGGTGATGAGGATATTAACCCTAAAGTGCGCACGCGAATTCTATTATTATCACTAGCCAGTTCTATACCTTTTCTTTTTTTGTCTTTCTGCGGTTACTTTTAATTCACCCTCGCTATATCTAGAATACGTCGAGGCCCAGATCTCATTTGCGTGGAGTCAAATAAAACTGCCATCACCAGAAATAAAAAACAAATTATCTCTATTTTTAATTGCAATATATTATTACTATCGACATTGCGCATTTTATCCATTAAAAATGTATTCTATATGTATAAATTTGAATTTATAATTTTTCAGAATTTTTGAAATTAAAAAAAAAATAATAATTTTTTCTTTATTTTTTTTTCAAAAAAAAAAATTTGTTATGTGTCATAAAAAAATTATGTTATTATTATTATAACGAATAAATAAATAGGTAATTTATAATGACTTCAGATCGATGATCCGATACATGTGATATCGATGGACGAGTCGTCGGTGGGTGCGAGACAAAAGCCACCGGACTACGAGGCCGTTGCCGACGCGCCGCCGAGTTACGATGATGCTATCAAGTTAAATCCAGGACAACTGATACCACAGGCCAATACCGGTGTCAGCACAACTCTTGATGGTGTGACAACAGTCCCAGGAACAGCTATTGTTTCCGATGAGTCAACCGTACCTACGCCTCCACCGCCTTATGCCAGGTATATTTTTTTTTCCTCCAATTTCATGTGCCAATTAATTTTTTACGCGATTAATCGTGCATTTGGCAGTATTTGAATTTCCCGCCACGCGAATAAAAGTCGGTGTTGCTTCCATTTTGATTTCTTTACACGAGAAAATGGCGGACAGCGACAAAATGGCGCGGAGAGCTCGAGGAATTGAATTCAGATGATTCAGATGGAATGATTGATTAATTGATTAGTTAATTAATTAATTGCAGGTGAGACCCGCTATCAGGCAGTTCTCATGGGCTCCCCAGGGTCCACCGAAATCTGTCAAACAACTCAAGATCCTATAATTCAGTTCGTCCAACGAATTCAAATCGATTCAGTCAAATGGGTATGACAAGATCGACGAGAGCTGCTAGTCTAGTGAGCGGTTGTAATCGCTCATATGAAGTCAGACCGGCGATTAATGAGGCGACAAGACTGCGAGCCCAAAGTGTTCACGTACTCTACGCACATGTACCTTTTAATTTGGATAGATGAGGCCTCATCGATGTCCCGTTGAAAAATAAGAGATGAGACCGAAAATGGCTATTTTGTCAATAATTATTTATAAATCATTATTTAATGTGAGATATCGTACGGTACCTGCTTGAGTGCATTCCTGCTTTCCTGATAATCATTCCCGGAAGTGAGGGGATACTATTTGAAATTAAGGAGAAATCATGTTTTAGGTAGCTGATTGGTGTATCTTCGTGGTATCGCGAGAATTTATTTCTTGCAACGGATATTTCAGATTGTTGAGAAGAAATTTCTTGGGACAAGCATTCCGGATTACGTGCCAGACAATGGCAGATTTTGATCAAGTGTTTGTGACTTTAACACGAACATTTCATGATAAAGTGAGAATTTGTTGACATAATAAATCGGTTTCGGAAATACTCTGCCATTTTTTAAACTCGAGAGATTATTTTTGCGATATCATGTGGATTATTTCTCTCAGTGTAATAGGAGAGTGCGTTGAACGTGTCATAGTGATGATGAATCTAGTTTCTTTGTCCATTGGGGATGATTTTTTTTTTGTATAAAATAGGGTGTAACGGTAGAGATAAAGAAATTGATAGAGCGATTGTGATAGGATTGAGTTCTATCGAGTGAAATGGGGTCAAACGATTTTCGGTTTATCTGACGATTGCGGAAAGGGATGATTTTGGGGGCTGGGGGACTAAAAATTGTGTCATTGAATAGAACCGGGGGAATCCCAAATCGAATTTTTCGGGGCGCGACTAAAAGACCGGATGTCCGGTCAATTCCACCGACAGAAAGAAATCTTTTTAATAATTTGAATGGAAATGTTCCCTGAATTTGTAATCACGACATTTTTAATTTCGTCTGGCTAGTGTTCCCCGGATTTATCCACGAAAAACTTCTCGTTTCAAAAAATATTAAGTTCAATGAAATAGATTTTTTTTTCAGTCACATTTTTGTCAATGAATTCTTCGATTCTCGTCGGAAAAGTGAGTGTTGCTGGCGGTTGTACGAAAATTTTCTTTTTATACATGAGAATTTATTAAATAAATAGAAAATACAGGAAAAAAAAAAGATTGTTTTATTTATTCCGACCCAATCCATAATTTATTATAAATTTATTTGTAAAGGCAGAATGTGAATGTCAATTTACAAACGAAAATATTATTTTTATGATCGCAAATTGACTGGCAGTATTTTTTTTTTGTTGAAAGCATTGGACGAGTGAGAATTCAATGGATCAGTACCTGATTTTCATCGTTCATTATCTGTGTGACGTGTTATCATTCGTGTTGTTGACGCCCGTGGGGAAGAACAGGAAAGTACTTGACTAGAGATAAGAAATACACCTGCGTGTGATATGAAAAATAATTTTCCGACCTTGAGGTTAAGTTTTAATTTAAAACATTCACAACATTTGAAACCGAGTGGCGCTAGTAGATATAATATCCCAATTTCAAATTTCCCGCCATTTCATCGAACTGTTTCCAGACCGATTGCCATTGGTCCATTCAATATTCAAATGTGACTGGTGCGCATGAACAAATTCGAGTTCTCCAGCATTTTTTCCTATTTTATTCTAATTTTCCGTTTTCTCACAAGTAAATTTTAATTAACAATAAAAAAAAAGAAAAGACTACGAATTACTCTAATTACTCTAATTAATTAGAATTACCCCTCGATAAATAGAAAACCAAATGACACTATGCCATAACCTCGAAACGCACGACTTCCAAGTTATAAATAATCTCAATTAATTCCCAAAATACATAAATAAATAAATATTAATGAATAATTAAAATGGAGAGAAACGACAGTTTGAAATCTTTCGTATCATCAGCTAAGGAGTACCTGAATAATCCTAATGATACTTCAACAGCAGTTCTTCAACGAGATCTCGGAGTAAGTATTTATGATAAACCGACGAATGTACAAAAGGAAATTAAATTATTATTATAATTTGAAAATATATTTTATTAATAATTTCAGGTCTTGACAACTCTCCAAGACCTATTGGTCTTCACTCCAGGATCTCCACTAGCTTCAGACTTCTACGAGACCCTCTACACCTTGACCTCGAAGCTGGCACCGATGGATCCGCTCCTGTGGAGTGTCCTGGACCTCCTCCAGGCCCTATCCACCCTTCCCACCGCCCTGAACTCTCTCATCCACATCTACAAATTTCCCCAGCTGCTCTCCCCTTTCCTCTCCACATCCCTCATCCCCGAGAAACGAATAAAATTGCTGAAGCTCTTGAAACGATTAACGAGAGGTATAAAATTCCACTGGCAAGAGTCTCATCTTCCAGCTCTCATCCAGACCCTCACCCAGTGGATAAATCCCTCCCAAGACCCTGAACTCATAACGAGTTCCCTCGGACTTCTGATAAATCTATGCAGAAAAAATCCACCAGCAATTTACACTCTAGTCGAATCAGTGAACAGCAAAAAATTTCACAGGAATCTTCTCCGACTGCAGACCAATACTCCGAAAATAAAAATCCTCTGTTGTGAAATTCTTTTAATCATGGAAGACACTAATTACGAAATTCCAGAGCAGTTCATCCTTAATTTCGTGGAGCTGACATTTAAAATAATCGAGGAGACCCTCGAGGAGAATGATTTCAAAGTCCTGAATGAGGCTGTGGAATTCTTCGAGGAGGTCAGGTGCCACGAAAAGACGAGAAATTATCTCATCAATTACGAGAATTATACAAAAAATTTGAAGGATGTCCTTGAAAAGCTGGAGGGAAAGTGTCCTGAAGCTGTGGAGATTATTTCCAAGTTCTTCACGTCCATCCTCAAGTTGAAAATCCCAGGAATTTTTCAGTTTCACCCACAGCTGACGGGAATTGCTCTGAGATGTTTGAAAAAATTCAGGATCTCCATCAGCAGTCTTTCCCTCCTGAAGACTGTTGTCGTGGACTCCCGGAGAAACAAGAGCTCGGATATTCTCTCAGTACCTCAAATAGACTTCGTGGTGTCTCTGATGACATCTGAGGACATCCTGGAGGATGATCTCCGGGCGATTGAGGTGATCCAGTTGATCCAGGAGTTGACGAAAATCTCGAATTACAGAATGCACGTCAGTCAGTCTGTGCCAGAGCCCAGGATCAGGGAAATGATGAAGAAAATCGACGATGATGACCCCAAGAAAATCATAAAAAACATCTCGACTCCTCTCTACGTAAATCTTCTCTGTCTAATCTCGGATTTGGCTACATCAGACTCCAAATGGCTGACTCTCTACACTGAACTCATTCAGAACAAAAAAATTCAATTGATTTTCGCTGTCTCCATATTGAGAAGCGACTTCGAGACGAAATCCAAGACACTGTCTCTGATTTCTTCAGTTGGATTCAATCAGGAATGCATTCTGGGTGTGACTAAATCTCTCACTGATCTGGAGAACATTCTGCTCATAGAAAAACCCCTGGAGATATCGAATTTGGAGCAGAAGGTCGAGGACTTTGAGAAGCCAAGGAAGCTATCTCTCGAGGACTTGCAGAGACTTGAGAAAATTCTGGATAAATACCAGGAGAAAATCGCTAATAATCAGATGGAGAATGTTTTGATGACTGAATTGATGGAGTTGTATGAGACCAAGATGAATGGAATGAGAAAATCAGAGGACAATTTGCGGAGAAGTTTGATATCTGCTGAGAAAAATGGTGTTTTCCTCCAGCACAAGATATCCTTTATGACCTCTGAATTGGGAAAACTCCACGAGCTACTGTTTTCTTCACAGAAAAACGTGGAGATTGTTCAGAGCGATAACTACAATCTGCATCAGAGATTCGCTGAAGCTGAGAGGGACAGCAAGAAGATCCACGAGAGTCAGAGGATGGAGATTCAGGGATTGAGGAAAATTGTGGCTGAGAAGTCCAAGAGTATTGAGGAGTTCTCTGAGATCAAGAGAGAATTGGAAGATGCTCTCGAGAGGATTGAGGGACTTGTGAAAAAAATGAAGGAGGTGGAGGGAGAGAAGGTGGGGCTCAGGAAAGATAACGAGGAATTGGTCGATAAAAATAGGGAATTGGGGAAAACCATTGGGAAATTGCAGGAGAGTGTTGCCAAGAGGGAGCAGAGGATTCAGGAGAAGGACAGGGAAAATGAGGGCCTTATGGAGGCCATGGGGGCACTCAAGCAGGAAAGTGCACAGCTGATGAGACAGTGCAAGAGTTATGAGACTGCTATTGCTGAGAAGGAAGAGACTATCAAGAAGTTGGAGACTGAGTTAACGGATTTAAGTAGAATGAGGGACATGATTTATTCACTCACTGCTCAGAAAAAAGATGCTGGTCAGAATGAAACTTCTTGATGAAAGAAAATGAAAAAAAAATATTTTTAACCCTCCATTTGAATTTCTTCGATATTTTTCAGACAATTTGACGTTTAATCTAGATTATTCCCATTTTTTTATAAGGAAAACGACGAAAATTGTAATGTTAATGTAATTATAAGACTGGAAATGCTTGAATAATTCAGTTTTAGGTACGACATCATTTTTACAATTGAAAATTCACATTTATAAGGATTTTGTAATTTTGTAAAATAAAAACATTATTAAGACATGATTCTTTATGTTTTATATAATAATATTTAATTACTATAATATATTTACCAAAGAATAATTGAGTGCAAAAATAATTGATTGAAATTTGCGAATTAATCTCTGAAATGAAAAATTCAGAGAATCTATAAATTTCACGTAATACTTTGTTAATAAAAATCTCTAGCTCCATTTCGACAATATTTATTCGTAAATATAACTTTCTTACATCTTCATACAATTATCGACAGTAATTATTATCATCATGATTTTATAACTTTAGAATACTGTAATTATTATCTTGCGAGGAATGTAATTCCAGTGTTTCTTAACATAATTAATTATATTTAATTAATTAATTAAGAAATTAAAGCAATTAAAATTGCATCCTGTTGTGATTTTTTTTTTATTTACACTCATTAAAAATCTATTCTCTTTTTCATTGGATTACTCTCTACGGTAATTTATCATTAATTTAATCGATTATTGCTTTCCACTGGTAATAATTTCCCCTAATTATCAATGAATTTCACGTAATTTTCCACTAATTCATAAATTTATACTGTTTACGTATTTCGGATATGTTAAAATGTGAAAAATTAATTGAAATTGTACCTTTGTATTTGCCATTACAATTAATTTAATCATGTTCTCTTTATTCCGTTATTATTAGTTCATCAATTAAAATCAATCAAGGCATTTTTGTTATTTCCATTGTCATCGAAATTTCAATTGATTTACAAATACTTTTCACACGCAACTCGTTATCCATTTATCGAAATCCTGAGTTTATTTCTACTGTTCAATTAACAAATATCAACAACAAAGATTATTGTTGTATTAACAATAAATATTCATCATAGAAATAATTCTCTTTAAAATGTTTCGTTAGTTATGCGAATTGTGCGATTTTTTGGGAGAATAAATTATTTAATTAGTCAAGTCCTTTCACGTTTTTTTTTTGGTATTTTTTTTATACTGTTGATGCTTTTGTGATTATCCATTTTGTTTATTATCTTACGGTGCGTGAAGAGAGCACCAAAAAATCTTGAATTCTTTGCGAAGAAACATTTTTAATTTAGAAGAAATGCAGGTTTTTAATTAATGATGTGATATTCCAGGAAATAATGACAGATGTTAATTTATTTAATATTTCATTGAAAAAATGAATGATTCAGTTTTATTGAGATTCCTTGAGAAATCTGTAGGATATTCTCCCGATATTTTTCTGAATTCCGGATTTTTCTCGTCCTTGAATCACAATTTCTATTTTTCAACTGAAATATTTTATTCTGCAACTCCTCAATTGTTCTAAATGATGAAAATTTATCTCTAATAAAATAACTGATAACCAAAAATGAAACAGAAAAGAATATCTCAATAAAAATTCGTCGAAAAATAAACTCCAGACGTAAAAAATTAAGTAATGGAAATTGGATGAATTTTCTAATATTCAAATGAACCGAAAAATGCGGGAATAAAGCCCCCAAAATTCCTCCCCTAAAAAAATCAGTGAACAATCCCCAAAATTCAGAGATGAATCCACCAAAAGAAAAAATAAAAATTCCCTTAAAATGCGCTAAGAGCGAGTCGATCAGCACTGGTGGAATGAGATCGCCTGGTAATTCCGCGATGATCAAATCATCAACTGCCTCGACTCCAGGGCTGCTCCTTAGCCGACGCAAACAATAAATAAAAGCAATTAGCCAGCATATTAATGCCAGCAGCAAGCCAAAAAACAACATGCCACCGAGAGAGTGTCTCATGCCCAGCGATGAGTCGTCCAACAACATAAGGAGCAAGAAATCCACAGGCATTGGATGCAGCATTGGTGATGCCATAAAGTGTTCCAGCATACCTCGGGGCTAGTGCAATATGATTCATCTGATTTCCAGCATAAATAGCCCCCTGGAGTGATCCAAGACCAGCCAGCATGATCATGACCCATACCCTGTCACACCCAGCCCAAATAGCCCCGAGAAAGCTGAGACTAGGTCCCAGTGAGCCGATGGTATTCCAGAATTTCATGGATGTCAAGGGTGTCATGACCCTCCGCTCCAGGAGATTGTCCGCTAGACTGCAGATCACCAGGCCCATTATCCAGGCTGATAGGTAGGGAAGAGTTGACAATAGGGCGTCCTGTTGAACATCAAAATGAAGAATTCTGTCCATATACGCTGGTAATTCCGTCAGGAGTGTGTAAAATGCCCATGCCTGACCACACTGGGTTATAGTTATCGCCCACATCGGTCCTGATGTAAGAACTGACAGCCAGGGTACTCCCCTGTCATCATTATCATTTTTTGGTTCAACGCACGCCTCGATGTACAGCTTCTCCTGGATATCGATTCTTGGATGCTGAGCTGGTGTATCGTAGATGAAAAATAACCAGAATATGTACCATATTATTCCTAGGCTGCCAAACAAGTAGAAGGCTAGGGGCCAACCACCCCAGAGATCCAGAGAGCACAGCCATCCACTCAGTGGGAGGGATATCACTGTTCCGAAATTTGAACCCGCGTATACCAGGGCTGCGAATTTACTTCTCTCCATTGGGGGCACCCAGTGGGCAAGCATTGAGTGCATCGCTGGAAATGTTACACCCTCGGTGAAGCCTTCTGCGATACGAACAACAAGAAATGCTGGGAGACCCCAATAGGCTGCCCATGGGCTTACTACTGTCAGAATTGCTGTGAGCAATACACCGAGACCGTACACCAGCTTTCCACCTACTTTCTCCGCCATTCGACCACCAGGTACATTCGTTATAACGTAACCCAGGAAAAATGATCCCAGGATCACACCCTGGGTTTTCTCGTCCCAGTTGAATTCTCCTGGGCTCTGCAAATTCATTTATTGTTCTCTCATTTTTTCTTTTCATTGAAAAAAAAAAATTCTGTTTAGAGTTTTAAGTTGATGACTCCATGACAAATTGTTTTATTTTGTTTAGATTTTATTGTTATAGTGGCTTTTATTGTTATTGATTATTTATTTTTGGGTAATAATTTTTTTTTGTCGGTATGTAAATATTTTTTGGAAAATTATAGGTTTTTGGAATTCGCTGGTGGCCTTGAGGACGACAGCTCTATTGTTTCTCGATTATAAATGGGACAGTGTTGGTGGATGATAAGAGAATACGGCCAATATTCTGATAGCATAACAAAATGTGACGATTTTTTTTTCTGCCACTTGATCAAATAATCAGTTTGTACTCTTCCGGTGTCTCCAGCAGCGATACCTCTTAAAATTAATCTAGTATTCCCAAAAATGATACGATATCATTCGAATTCACAAAAAAAAACTACCGATCCGCGCGGAATTCCGTAGAATTTTGAATTAAATTCGAAAATGTGGCAAAATTTTTTTTGCGTTTGCGGAAGTTAAAGGATTGCCCCAGAATTTTTATTTTCCATCCCCTCTATTGTCTCAAGACATTTATTTTTAATTGGAGGATCGAGTGATTGAATTAAATTAATGGAAATTGATGGAGGGACGGAATTTTTGTGAATATTTAAATATTTCTTACGGGAATGAATGTCTCGTTGACTGGAATGACTTTGGGACAGACATCGGTGTTTGTCTCGTTGTCGTTGTCCGGAAATGCTGTCTGATTTACCATCGAGACAATAGCCACTGAGAGATTGACTCTCATTGCATAAACTAGGGCAAAACCTAGAAATCCTAGAAATCCCAGAACATGTCTCGCTTTAACAGATGACTTTGTGTCACTCGGAATTTGCCTCAGAGTCACTGAAATCACATAATTATTTTATTTATTATTAACTAAAAAAACAGGATATAATAAACAATTACAATTACATTCCGCAAATTACGCAAATCCGGAAATTAATTTTTTTAAGGGGATTAATTTATTGCAGATCTAGAGTTCTGCGATAAAAAAATTTAAATAAAAAAATTGTTAAGCCTAATCTGTTCTCAGGCATGGAGTCCATTGAATTTCGTAATTGTCTGTTATTAGAACGTGAAAATAGTAATTCCACATCCGTGACCATTTACTGTGAATGTCTTTGTTGTGACGGAAAGAAAAGGAAAAAAAGCCTGAGGATTATTTTTATTTTCTCGTTACTCCAATGACTGGCGGTTGAAAATAAAAATGTCAAGTAATTGATTGAATTACCACGCGCGTCCTATTGTTAATAATAATTCCACATGTTGCTTACCTTTTTCTAAAGAATCATTAACACAAAGTGGGGCATCATCATGAGTGACAGTTGGATCCAACACCTCCATGGCACTCCGTAATTTAATGACTATTTAATGGTAATCGGGATAATTCTTTTGTTTAATTTTTCACAATTTTTAGACTGCAAATACTTTCACGGAATGACGCACCACTGGACTGATGGGTGGTACTTTTTTTTTTCTCAATAACAACACACACATTGACAAAAAATCCTGGATTTACAGCTGGGGCACGATCACTCCCGAATAGCTGTCAATTTTTCGTTCGGTTAACATCGGGAGTGCATTTTGAATTCACGCGGGAAACGTCTGGCGCATGCGCTGGAAAATTATTTCAAATTTATTATTAAAAATTGCAGATATTTAAGGATTTGATAAAAAAATATTCCGGAACACAGCCTTCGAGTTTTTGGAATTATTATTATGTGATTCAGTTGCAAAACTAAAAGAATAATTTTAATTAATTTATTGAATTAAATTTTTTGATGTGCGGGGAAATTTTTAAATAATTATTGAGAAGACAATTCTTTATGAAAAATAATCGTTTTATTCTGTATAAACGACAAAGTGATTTTTACCGCAGATTATCGACGTAGAGTGAAAAGGGCGTATGTAATCTGCAAATGGAAATTTCATTTTATTACTCACAATTTTTCGTGGAAAATTCTGGGAAAAAGTTTCATTTGCCGACCGGAAATGGAAAATTTCCTCAATGGAAAAATTGTAATTACGCCCTTTTAAATCTACGACGAGATGTTTACAATTGAATGGTAATTTTGGAATTCCTCTCAACACATTCCGTTTGACGTACGAGAAAATGTTGATTTTCCTTTTTCACTGATTCGTAATACAAAATTTCCACTTGCCTGTGGAAAAAAAAAATGAAGAAAAAAATTATTGTACATGGATCAGTACAATCACTACATCTTGGAAAATAACATATTCGTAGGATCAATAAAATTCGATGAAAAAAAATGGGCGCGATGAGTAAAAAAATCGTAATGATAAAAATGAAATGTTGAGCTCGAGATATTGAGAGTAAAAATTATTTGAGATTTATAAACGGCCCTTTGACGAAAATTCGAGAATAAATATGGAAAAATGCAATAAATAAACTGAATGTTTACGAAATTCTATTGAAAAGTCGTTGGACCTTTGAGAATTCTACGGGAATTTATTAAAAAATGACTTGTGCATCGATTTCTATGTGAAATTGAATGAAAAATTGAGAACAGCTGTTGATTTTCCAATACAAATTGTTCCATCGGGCCCATTATCTGTCTTCCATCGGGCCCATTATCTGTCTCAAGTTTATAAAAAAGAGAAATTTATAAACTTTTCAATCGCGAAGATCTCAGAACAATTCGTACAGGCCGCTGTATCCATCAATTATTTTTCATACCTATGATTATAAATTTTTATCTGAAATATTCTAATTACATTATATATCCTAAGAAAAAAATTCACTGAAAAATCAAATTCGTTAGGAAATTGGATATAATTCCCTCTGAAAATACCCTAAAGTAATAAATCATTCAGAAAAATCTCTGATTACCTAAAAACTCCATGACTTTCTAAAAAAAAAATGGGATAAACAAATAAAAATGGATGAATCCAAAAAAACTGAAATGCTTTCCCCCAAAAATTTGATTTGCCCGTGAATTTTTCGAGCGACGACTGACGCTTGAATGAACCAACTCCTGAAGAATAATCCGACCCTAGAAATCTGCAATTTCCAAATGCACAATCCTCTCCAGCACCTCCAGGATAATCTGAACAACAAGGACACCCTTCATCGTTGGAGTAAATCCCTGCAGGGGTAGAGATCCCCTCAATCCTGAGAATTACCCCTTCGTAATCCAGGACATGCCCTCTTCTTGTGTCCATGCTCACCACAATTGAAGCAACCATTGGCTCTATCAGGCTTCCTAAAATTCCTAGCCAAATGATTCTTCCCATTCCTCTTGCTCCCTTCCTCACCACCCTCATTCTTCCTCCGGCCATCGCTCCCGAAGAAAATATCAAAGAACTTATCGAGCTCCGCGAGACTCTTCTCCCTGCAGTAGATGCACGTCTTCATCCTGACATCAGCATCACTGATTCCATGAACAACCAGATCAAATATCTTTTCCTCACTCACCTCAAAATTTAACCTGTTTATCCTATTGACCTTTTCGTAATAATAAGCTTTGATACTCATGCCGCTGGAGTCACTGGTGAACTGGACCATTTCCTCGAGTGATTCCCCAAAGCTAACGGTTTTGGTAAAGGGAAATTTTTCAGCAATTGCCATTGAAAATTCTCTCCAGCTGAGAAATGGAGTGTCTGATACCGATACTTGCTCGTACCATCCCCTGGCGCATCCCCTGAGTCTCAGGGTAGCTAGATATAATTTCTGCCAATTATTCCAATGACGAACATCAGCGCAATGATTCACTCGAGTCAACCAATCGTCGACGCTCATTCTCTTGGACTCGGGATCGAATTCCGGGAGAATTTTTTCATTTAGATCGTCATCCGCGATCATTGGACTCAGCTGGATCTGATTGCTCAGGGCACCTGACAATTTCTCAATGTCCGATTTATTCGGCTGGTGATTGTCTCTGGAGGATTTTTCTGGAACTTTGGGGTATCGGTTTGACGATCTCTCGTTGCTTCGCGATCTGCTGCGACGACGATGGAGTCGTTCCCTCGATTGACTTCTCTCTCGATATGTTGAGGTCGTTGAGATGCTGGGGCTACGAAATCGACGGTTTCGAGAGGGACTTTTGTCTCGTTGGCCTGGTGTTCGCGATCTTTTTCGACGATTTTTACTTCTTTTTGGCTCTCGCTCCAGCGATCGGGAATCGTGACGCCATCCTCGACGGTCTCGATCTTCACTCGGATCACGACTGTGTTTTGGCATTTTCCTGGGGGCAGTCTACCGTTCGTCTGTTCCTGGATGAAGATCGTTTTATGAATTTATGGGGAGAAATTACCGATTTTTCAGAGGATCTCATCAATTTACGAGTGGAAAGTCTCTGTTTTCGGGGGATATCTCCGGATCTAGGGGAGATAGAGATTTTTTTGTGAGGACCTTTCTTAAAGAGGAGAATTCACACTACAAAAAATGTTCTACACAAATTTCGGTATCTCTGCTAGATTCCGAGATTTTCAAAATTAAACGTTTCCATGAATTTGATTGCCGATTTTCCGGTGTCAATAACTCCATAATATCTATAAATTCTTCTTAATTATAAATCTGCATGGAAAATATACCAATGACGTTACATTCTTTAATTACCCCACCCCCACTTCCAATGAAAATAAACCCCCAAAAAACCGACTAAACATTTCATTGAATTTCACCTGCAAAAATTTTGGAATCCGGCGAAAAACCAATCGAATCCAATCGCGTCGGGGCTTTCAATTTTTACAAGTATTTCTACGAATTTTTCACTCACAATTAATGACTTGATGAATCCCTCGTGCTGATGAGCTGATGGAATCGTTGCACTCGACTGACGAATGATGAAAAAAAATTCTTTGGCGTAATTTATTTCAACAATACCCGTCGTTTTGGATTGGATCCATTATTCATTGGATTGAGGTTAAGATTCGGTTGGAGAATATTTTTTTTACCGAGGAGAAATTACGCCTTTCCATTTTGCGGTAGAAATGGAAAGCTCTAGTCGATAATTCCGGGAATGACTAAAAAAATCAATAATTAATAATAATAATAATAATAAGTATTGTAATATAGATATAAAAATAATAATAATAATGCATTTTGATAATTTTATTTTAGATATTTTAATAAAATAATTATTCATCAATGATTAATGATTAATAGTTAATAATAATCTTCGTTATTGTAACAATATCTAAAGTGTTTTATTTTTGTGAATGAATTTAAGAATATGAAAAAAAAGCAGAGGTAATAATTATTGAAACAATGATGTAATTTTTTTCAATAATTCGAGATTTGAATTACCCGCCAAAAAAGTGGCCACCGCGTAAATTCAAAAAATGGTATGGTGACATCGACGGGGTGAATTTTATTTTCTGGGGTGTAAATGCTTTTGTTTTTTATTTGTTTAACTGAAATTTAGCCGGCTGTTGAACGGGTGGAAGGGGGAAGCCACATCTTGTGGAATTTTGAATAAAAAAAATTTTCAATGCATTGAAGATATACTACTAATGAAATTTTAATTTTTAAATGAGCGTGTGGTCTAATTGGCAGCGTGCTTGCCTATCACGCCGGCGGCTAGGGTTCGATCCTAGCGCCATTCATTTTTTTTTTTTCAAAATAATTCCAATTTTTTCTTTTGTGAATGTCTAATCAATCGAGTAAAAAAAGTATAAGTATAGAAATTGAAAAATTCGAAATTTTTGAAGAAGTATCAGGGGAACATGACAATCGAGGAGCTATTCACTGAAATTTTCACTGAAAGTGAAAAATTCGAAATTTTCGGAAAAGTATCAGGAGAACATGACAATCGAGGAGCTATTGACTGAAATTTTCACTGAAAGTGAAAAATTCGAAATTTTCGGAAAAGTATCAGGAGCACATGACAATCGAGGAGCTATTGACTGAAATTTTCACTGAAAGTGAAAAATTCGAAATTTTCGGAAAAGTATCAGGAGAACATGACAACCGAGGAGCTATTCACTGAAATTTTCACTGCAAGTGAAAAATTCGAAATTTTAGGAAAGGTATCAGGAGAACATGACAATCGAGGAGCTATTCACTGAAATTTTCACTGAAAGTGAAAAATTCGAAATTTTCGAAAAACTATCAGGAGAACATGACAATCGAGGAGCTATTCAGTTTTTAAACAATATTTCCATTGATTAACCAGTTACAAAAGAAAAAATTGGATTTATTTAAAAAAAAAAAAATTAACGGTGCTAGGATCGAACCCTAGCCGCCCGCGTGGAAGGCAAGCACGCTGCCCATTAGCCCACGCGCTCATTCTAAAAACATAATTTCATTACTAGTATATCTTCAATACATTGAAAATTTTTTTTATTTGAAATTCCACAGGATATGGCTTCCCCCTTCCACTCGGTCAACACCCGGCTAAATTCCAGTTAAACAAATAAAAAACAAAAGCATTCATACCGCAGAAAATAAAATTCACCCCGTCGACTTCCTGGACACCCCAGGATTGCGTGTGGCGCCCTCCCTCTCTTGGGGTGGAGTACTACGATGCCGCGGGGGTCACTCCAACCCCCAGAACTGACCCTCTACTTCAATCAATCTTCTTTGAACTTCATAATGGTCGATTGTTTTGTCTCCGGCGAGAATTCCTCATCCACGACTTCCCCAGGAATTCATGATTTCAAAGAAAAAGTTATTGTTAGTGAATAAAAAATAGAGACACCCACTCCAAAAAATATCTGAAATTAATAACTAAAAAAATAGATAAGTCCTGAAGTCCTCAGGATGGTCTTCACCAAGGAGTACAGGATATGCATGCCTCTGACTGTTGAAGAGGTGAATATTATTTAGCAATAGTTTAATTGATTATTGATAATAAAAATATTATTTTCTTGTGCAGTATCGGGTGGGACAGCTCTACATGATCGCGAGACACAGTCATGAGCAGTCAGATGCTGATGAAGGAGTTGAAGTCGTGGAGAATTCTGAATGTGTGGATCCAGTTCATGGGAGAGGACAGTACACAGAAAAAAGAATTCATCTGTCCAGTAAATTGCCTTATTGGATTCAAGCCCTCATTCCTAGAATATTTTACGTGACAGAGAAGGCGTGGAACTACTATCCCTTCACCATAACAGAATACACTTGTTCATTTCTCCCAAAATTTCAAATATCCATCAAAACACGGTACGAGGACAACAACGGATCAACAGAAAACTGTCTAGGAATAACACCAGTGGAATTGGTACAGCGAGATGTTGACTTCATCGATATAGCGTATGATGAACTGTCGGCGAAGCATTACAAAGAGGAAGAGGATCCCAAGTTTTTTCAGTCGAAAAAAACTGGGCGAGGACCACTCGTGGAAGGCTGGCGTGACACTACAAATCCCATAATGTGTTCCTATAAACTTGTGGATGCGTCCTTTGAGGTCTGGGGATTGCAGACACGTGTTGAGGATTTTATTCACAAGTGTATCAGGGATATTCTTCTTCTTGGACATCGCCAGGCCTTCGCCTGGATCGACCAGTGGGTCGAGATGTCCATCGAAGACGTTCGAGAGTACGAAAAAAAAATGCATGCAGCCACTAATGAAAAAATTCAGATTAAAAATGATGAGACAATTCAATCATCACCAGGTACTCCACTCGGATCAACTCCATCATCTCCTAAGAGTCCTAATGATTCTGCTAATCGCTCTTGGTTCTCTTGGTCGTAACTACGAAATTTAATCATTATTACTAGTGATTATCGCTTAGATCGTCCGAATTATTTGTCTAGTGTAAATAATTTAATTAGAATTTTGGGATTAGTCATCACAAAATTCATAATTAATTATAAATAGTTGAGCAAATCAATTATTTCACATTTTTTGGGCACTCCAGGCCCAGAATTTTTTTATTCAGATCTGTGATCTTCAAAATTTTGTCGTTTTTCTTTCGATACTAATTGTTCTGTTCAACATTTTTTTTTTTTGAATTTTTTCGTAATTTTTTCGTAATTTTTTCTGTTTGTAAGTGAAGGAGAATTCATTCTCCGATTCGTGAGATATTTATTTGATTCATCAATACTCTCATCGATCAGCTGTAATGCACATCGAGGTTCGTTGAATTTGAAATGATAATGAAGAATTGAAACTGTAATTGTGTAATAAAAGTGTATAAAACAACAGAATGAAAATTTTATTGTTAATTATTTGAAGATTATTTCAGAAAATTTCAAATTTCAAATCGATAATCACGGAAAAAACATTAATCATCGATTTATTCCAGAAACTATCGATTTACGAAAAAAATGGCAGATAACTTTTTTATAGCCCATAAAATTCCCGAGAGAAAAGGTCTCTTGATATTTTCCCATAAAATCCCGAATTTCCAAATAAATCAAGCGTTTTAAATTTCATCCCCCAATTGTTCCACAATCATTGCGCAATTTCCCCTATAAAACTCTATAAACAATTAACTTAATTAATTCCGTGCATTCTTCCTATCCCCCGGGTCAACCCCATGTTTTTTTAATAATAACTTCAATTAATTAATGAATTTTAAATAATTTTTTCCATTTTTTTCAATTCGAAATTGCGGAGAAGTTGAATTTTTCGAAATTCACGTTTCGTTTATTTTTTATTCGCGCGTTAGATTTTGGAATGTTTCATGAGACGAAGCGTTTTGAAATGGAAAATTCACGGGAGAATTATTGATCTCGTTTTGGGCGGGTGGGGGTGAGGGTGCGCACACGACAAATGCAATAAGAGGGTGAGTAAATTCATGTACATTCAGTCTCTCTCGTGTTTTCGACGCCCCTGCAACACCGGACGCCGGTTTGTTGACCATTAACACCATGTCTGGGGGTAAGAATATCCCAAAAACAATATTTCAATAAATTATTTGTTTATTAAACATAATTTATCATTTTTTTTCAATTAATATCTCCTTTACTCCACACCAGCACGACCCCTCACCCCATAATTCATAATTAAAGATTATTTATTTATTTATTCAGATGTGGATTATTTATTGAGATTATTTCTATTGTTATTAATGATGGTAATTGTTTATTTGTTTGTATTTGTATTTAGAAATACAAGGAGTGAAAAATTAATTAGAATTCATAATCTTGAAATAATTTCTATTTTTTATTGTTGCTAAGAAATTTAATACTAAAAAAATGTTTTTCCGTGATTTGTTTCATGTCTGGGGGTAAGAATATCCCAAAAACAATATTTCAATAAATTATTAGTTTATTAAACATAATTTATCATTTTTTTTCAATTAATATCTCCTTTACTCCACACCAGCACGACCCCTCACCCCATAATCCATAATTAAAGATTATTTATTTATTTATTCAGATGTGGATTATTTATTGAGATTATTTCTATTGTTATTACTGATGGTAATTGTTTAGTTGTTTTTATTTGTATTTAGAAATATATTAGACGCCCGTTTGGCTGGAGTGAAAAATTAATTAGAATTCATAATCTTTAGATAATTTTTATTTTTTATTGTTGCTAAGAAATTTAATACTAAAAAAATGTTTTTCGTATTTTTTTTAACGTTTCTTTTAGCAAGACAGGGACTATATCGGTTTTGCAACACTTCCGGAACAGGTCCACAGGAAATCGGTGAAAAGAGGATTTGAATTTACACTTATGGTCTTGGGTGAATCAGGACTGGGTAAATCGACCTTGATTAATAGTTTGTTCCTCGGGGATCTCTACAAGGAAAGAAAAATACCAGATGTCGGAGGTGAATGCCAGATCCAAACATTCAAAAATAATCCAGGGTCCAGAAAACATCGAGTGCTCGAAAAACGAAAAAAAAAAAAATCATCAAAACTCCCGAGGAATTTATTATCCAATTACTTCAATTTTAATTCATCGGTCTAATCGATTTTTATCCAACGAATGATTAATTGACAGTCGAATAAATTTATCTCCATTTTTATTATTTTATATTAACAATTCGTGATAATTTTTTAATAATTCTATATGAATTTTAAAAAGTCGAATTTATTTTTGATTGAATGATTTTTAATGTGCCCGAAAGTCGATGGCTGGACTCGGGAAATATTATTATTATTAATTGATGACGGTTTTTATTGTTTTTATTTTGTTAATGATCGGTTGGGGTTTTAGAGAGAGTGGAAAAAACGACAGCAATCGAGAAAAAGACGATGGATATCGAAGAGAGAGGAGTTCGATTGCGTCTGACGATTGTTGATACACCAGGTGAATGACCCCATGCAATTTTGCATTGAATTTGTTATAATTTTTTTAACAATTTATAAAATTCCTTCGACAACTGATAAATTGGGATAAGTTCATTTTTTTCCGTGCCAGTTTTCAGCCGATATCTCGGAATTAAAGAGAAGTAACGATATTTTCATAGAGACCTTTTTTGTAGATCTGATAATTTTCAACAATAAATGTTCATATAAAAAATGGCGTATGTCCCTTCAATCGCGAGATATCGGCTGAAAACCGGCAGTGAAAAATACGCGCTTATTCCAGTTTGTCAATTCGCTGCTGAATTAATTAGTTAATTGACTTTTATTTATTTATTTAATATTATTTTTATTGTTTTTCAGGCTTTGGTGATCCTGTCAACTGTGAAGACACGTGGAAGGCATGCTCTGCGTATATCGACGAACAATTCAGGCAATATTTCACCGATGAGAGTGGATTGAACCGAAAAAATATTCAGGACAATCGAGTCCACTGTTGCCTGTACTTCATCCCTCCCTACGGTCACGGGTAATTTATTTAAAAATTATCCCTTCAACCTACTAAATAATTACGAATTATTTACGAATGTACAGATTGCGACAATTGGACTTGGAAGTACTTAGACGTCTTCATAGAAAAGTTAACGTCGTACCAGTGATTGCAAAAGCCGATACACTCACCACGAATGAAGTGAAAAAATTGAAGGAACGAATTTTGGCGGATATCGAGGAGCACGAGATTCAAGTGAATAATTACCTATCTATAATAAAATTTAAAAGAACAAAATCGAAGAGAAAATCGGTAAAAAATCGGTAAAGAATCGGTAAAAAATCGGTTAAAAAAAATCGGTAAAAAAATCGGTTCGACTTTTCGTCAAGAAAGAATGAAATAAATAGTGAAAATGATGAATTTTCAACAGATTTATCAATTCCCCGATTGCGACAGCGACGAGGATGAGGAATTTAAACAACAGGATAAGGAGCTGAAAGCAACAGTGCCATTTGCAGTCGTTGGTAGCTCAACTGTCCTGGAAGTTGCTGGAAGAAAAGTCAGAGGAAGACAATATCCCTGGGGAGTAGTCGAGGGTAATAAACCAAAAATTAATTACGAAAAAGAATAACGACGAGAAATTTTAATCGTGAAATTCCACTGATTGAAAGTGAATCGTCAGCGTTCGTTGGCGGGAGAATAATTTGGTATTAATTATTATTTGTTTATTGGTTTCAGTGGAAAATCCAAAACACAGCGATTTTGTTAAATTAAGAACAATGTTGATATCAACTCACATGCAGGATCTCAAGGACGTGACCCAGGATGTTCATTACGAGAATTTCAGGGCCCAATGCATCTCTCAAATTTCTCAGCAAGCCATCAGGGAGAGAAGGTTATTTAATAATTAATTAATTCAATCCAATAAACCCTAGAACAATGAAAAATCATTGAAAACAAATAGAATTTATTACCGATTTATCTCATTTATCCCATTTATCGGGATAAATCCGGATGATGCTCACCAATTTATTGATATTATATAAATTAATCGTAGATTAATATTGATAAACAATTTAATTTGACATTCAGCAAACTGAAGAGAGACTCTGGACCTCATTTCGAGAATAGTATATCTGATACCGATCGGCTTTTATTGCAGAAGGATGAAGAGGTGATTTTATTTTAATATGGAATTTTTTAATTGATGGGGTAGGTATTAATTGGTAATTGTTTTAGATCCGGAGGATGCAAGATATTCTTGCGCAAATGCAAGAGAAACTCAAAGCAAGTGGTCAAGTCGGTGGTGGTGGACTTCGGGGACGAGTTGGAAGTCTCGGGAATGATTTGGATTCTGTGGAGATCGACAAAAAGCGCAACAGTATTATCGATGTTTGAGTAATTAACGTAATCAGGGTAAATACTCTGGAATGCTCCACCAAATATTTCGATTACAATTGATTTATTATTTTTATACAATGATCGTTGTACTCGCAACCGATTTTTTGGGTATATCTTCAGACGGAAGGGAGATAGAGATATTTTCATTGGGACCTTTTTTGTAGCTCTCGTCTTTACTCATTAAAAATGTTATTACAAAAATATCGATTGCTCTCTCCGATTCCGAGATATTCGCGGTGTTCTCCCTGAAAAAATGAAATCGTCATAAAAATTGAGTGAAAATTTATTAATAAAATAAAATATTGATTTATTTTTATTGAAAAATTACTTAATATTCTGGAAATTCGATTGGAATAATTTTTGTCGTGATTTCTTTGGATATTTGGTGAAATATAATCCAGAAATGTTTCTCCACTGGAAAATCAGATAATAAGGAAAACTCAAAGTATAAAAAATGTTTCCGATTTTTTGTAAGCAGTATTATAATTATTAATATCTCAAGGGCATTCGAATAAACAATTGTCACTTGAACACACTAGGTATCGAATATAACCGAAAATTTCAATAAAGACAAATGAGTAATTAGTAAATAAAAATAAAATCAATTTTTTCTCTAAAACTTTATTATTCATCTGCAATGTGTAACAATATTATTGTTTATTTAACATTTTCGTTATGGTCAGGGGTGATTTTATATTCCTCCACGAGTGCCACTAAGTACTTAATTAGTAGATAATAAATAATTCTTACGCATCAATTACACATTAAACTATTGGTTGGAAAATTTTTCGTTCGAGGGAGTGAAAATTATTCCTAGATCGATTGAAAAATTCTTACGATCACTGATCTCACGTTTTTTCATTCCCCAATTCTTCGGAAGATCGAGAAAAATATGGGTCTCGGAAAAATCAAGAGCTTTTCCCATTAAATTCTCTTGAAATTCCAATTTTCATCAACTCCAAAAAAAAAAAATCCATTAATCAACGAATTAAACAATCATAAATTACCGATTAATCCGTTGATTCACTAATTTGGATTGATAATTAAATAATTGATTAATTGTGATGAATCCATTAATCGATTCTCAAAATTTCTAAAAATATCAAAAAATTTTGTTAAATCCCAATTGATTTTTCCAAGGATTTTTCTAAAATAAATTTTTAAAAAAATTCTGGAGAGCTTCCACTGGAGATAAATAATTTTGTCTTGAACACAAACGATTGGGATCACATCTTGTGTCTTCTCGCGATGAAAATGACGACCCCGAGGAGTTCCCTTGGTCCCAGATACCGCATTAATGACACAATCACCAAGAGAAGTGCAGCACCACCCGCAGGTCGATAAGCTGACGATCAGCCAAACAAATTGGTCACGAATGAATTGAATCCAGTGCTGATTGATGAAAAAATTCCATTGCTGCTGTCCTGAGCCGATCCCTGATGCCCATTGACACCAGGACGATAATGATGTGTGTAATCACGAGTTGGATATCTTCCTGGGGGTCCAGCATTTCCGTAATGATCTCCGTGATTATCCACCCTCTGTTCAATCAATTCATTAGATTTTAATAGTTATTTTTAATATTCTAGTTCATTTTTATCAATCGGAAATGGTCTGAGTGCATGGAATGTTAAAGGGGACTCTTCAATTTTTGAAGAACTGAAAAATAAAATGAAATCGGCATTTTTTTCCTGAAAATCGGTAAAAAATCGGTAAAAAAAATCGGTAAAAATCGGCAGAAAAATGGTGAGGAAATAGCATTGAATGATCGATCGATATAAGTCAATATTCCTTACGTCATTATTTAATTTATTTATCCAGTAATTTTTTACTTCACTGGAAAATAAATCGGCATCGGTAAAAATCGGCAGAAAAATATCGAAAAAAATAAGAATAAGCGATGGATCAATTCCATTCAATATTTTTCACTTCCTTATTCCATCCACTCATTATTCGATTGATCGGTGACAATTATCGTTCTGAAAGCCGAGAGAAATCGGTAAAAATGGCTAAAGTGGACAGACAAATGTGGAAAAAAAAATGAATAAGTGATGGATCGGTGGGATCGAATGAAAATATCACGTGTAAATATAAAACCGGACATGTCTGCATCGAAAATAGTTGATGAATCTTTTTTAAATGATAAAAAGTAGAGCAAGTGTTTTTTTTACACTATCGATTCTCCTCGTTTCACATTTTATTTGACACAATATTTTTATCTTCGGAGGCAAGAGGTTTAAACGTTTTGGTCGAGGACATTTTGTTATTTATAGAAAACCACTGGTTGGAGATGAATTGATTTTATCGGGTCTTTTGTTATCGCCTGTCGATTCCTCTATTCAATTAATTCCAACGATGAGGGGATTCCCATCCGCGAATTGTCAGCGGATCGAAATTATATTTCGAATATATTCCAGATATATCCGGCGTGGCAATAATAGCAACACGAGAATTTTTCCCGATTCACTATCTAATTTGAAAATTTTTTTTTCTTCTTTTTTTCACGTCGTCTCAGTTGTAATATAAAGAGGAGAATCGTGCTGAATGATATTATACGGTTGCATGAATTACGAGGGAACAGTTGGAGAAAGAGGAAAAAGTTTAATACTGAAGTGAAATTTTTCGAAAAATCGACGATTTAATTTGATAATTTTTATCGTCAATTCGATGATTTCAGTGATGAGAAAAAATATTTAGAGACTGGAGAAAAAATTCACCTCATTCAAAAATTCACCCCCACCATTCCCCCTCGTTAATTGCCTCCACCTTCTCCCCCTTCCCCTCAAAACCCAATCATGCAGATGATTAATCAAGCAATACAAATCGAATTAACACCGAAAATCTCAATTCCCAGCAAAAAAACCAGAAAACATCACTTTTCAATACTTACATAATCTGTGAGACTATAAAAAAAAGAGGGGGAGGAAAAAACTGTGCAATTTAAATATACATTGTATTCTAATTATTTATCATCAAGGGAAAATACAGATGAACGGAAAATTCTGTTTCAATCGGAATAAAACCGATGTCATTCGATAGCCAGGGAAATTTCAGCTGGAAAACACTTGCTGATGGTAATTTTTACTTCAATAGCACGTGAATTTCGATTTCAAGGTCACGCGCATTTCCAGGCCGTTTCTATTGGATGATTGATTTATTTGAATTTTATGATCAATGCTGGAAAGGTTGAACACTTTTCGGATGAATACGTAATTATCAAAATCGAATTCGCAAATTTCGATTTCAAGGTCACGCGCATTTTCCCGTTTTCCGTGGAACGGGATCAAAAGTAGTTCTTCAGACATGCATTTTCCCGTGAACTTTCATTGGCATCCAAACCTTAAACGGTTGGCGATTTATTTCTCTTTTCCCATCAAAAATGGGAACGCACTCTTCCTCCGATCAATTAATCGATAACGAGAGAAATTTAACTGAAAACCCAATGCACTTTCCACTCCAGTTAACCATTCAAAATTTCTAGAATTAGAATTAAAATGAATTCGGATTTTAATCGTAATAATTTCCAGGTAAATTCCATTTGGCTATGAATTTTTTATCGAAAAAAAAACAGGAATTCTCTTCGTCGAATTGTTATTCCAGTGGATAAACTACGTCAATGAGGGGTTAAGATTAGGAGTTAGGGAAGACGATGGAGTCGGTGTCGACGGGTTCCTGTACCGGGTGATCCAGGTGCGGTGAGGACATTGCTGTATGACGTCTTTCAGTGGTCGTATGTCCCCAAACATCACTCTGTGTCCATTTCTGAAACCACAGGCCTTTGTTTTCCCCTCATGCAATTTTTCTTGTTCCACTTCTGTATTCGTTAAATTTATCCTCTCGCGTTATCAATCCCACGACCACTCTATCTATTTTTTTTTTCGATTCAAGATTTTTTTCTTAGCATTCGTCAAGCACTAGGTTGTGATAATCACTTGCCAGGTGTGTTAGTGAATTATTCGAGGTTCAGGTGGTAATTCTTGATTTTTTATTATTTTCAGAGGACTTTACCTTCGTTCCGTGGAGTGTCACGTTCAGGAGGGTGGGGTGCTCCTCTACAACCATGAATTCAACTTCTCTCGGGGTGTATCCGCTCGCGTAGACCTTGAAAAATTATTTACTCCAATTATCATTATCAATTACACTGCTACCTGTATTAATTCAATACACTAAAAAATTTTTTTGGTACATAATAAATTTTCGACGCTTAAATCACGAATTTCGATTTCAAGGTCACGCTCGTTTACGTTTCGATTTCTATTGGCTCGATTCATTTGAATCGTTCATTTTCGATCAGAGTTTGAAATGATTCAATGGATTTCAGTGCCATTTTTATAAAGTTACTTTGAGAAAGCTCTGAAGTGCCAGAATATATCGAAAGGATCAAGTATTTCCCTAGGAGTCATCCCCTCATCTCGATCGGCACTCGAGATATCCGAAAGCCACTCACCTCGAGCCTGTAGACTCCAGGCAATAGAATCCTCCAGAATTCACCGTATTTGGTCGTGAGAAAACTGATATCCCGTCCCTTCACCTTGACTGATGCCCTCTCAACTGCATTTCCATTTTCATCGATTACGAAACCATGAACACCACGGTGCGCCTCAGCGAGGAATTTTATGAGGGACTGAAAACAAAAATTGCGTTCCCTTACTTTCAATGGAGTTTAAAATTAAAATATTAAAATTAAAAAAAAAAAAAAAATCTTTTTCCAAATTTTTGAATGGACGAATGTTTTCGATTTTTTCAAAATTTTTCCGATGTAAAAATCCCGGCAAATATTGGACTACTATTAATTTTTTTGGAATTGAATTATTTTTTTATATCGATGAGTGAAAGAAAAAACTCACAACACGATTTTCCTCCCAATAATGTGGCAGGTCCTGAGCTGGTGGATATTTACAGCAAGATAATTCAAAAGTAATTTCCATGCATCCATTCCAGACGTAATTGAAGTCTTGCATTCCACCAGTGAGTGGATACCATTCGGCGCCATTGGTTATTCCATCTTTGAAGCCAGGTTGAGAGGGTGAACAGGCTTCACCCCGATACATAGATCCATGATTCTGGGCGTATGTCAATGACAAATGACGGAATACATCATCATCTGGGGATATGCTGGGAGTTGATGAATAACTCTGAAACACTTTGATGACTGTTTCCTTTAGATTTTATCCCGACTCCTAGAAGGGGGTGGGGTCTTTAGATTTTCGGGGTGTTCGATCTTTATTTGGGATGGTCAGGGTGATCCTGGGATCCGGGGCTTGGGATCACTCTCATCCAGGTGTCGGAGACCCTCGGGAGAAATAGCTCCATTCGGATTAATTTTACCTCGGACTTGAGAATGTGAATGGGTATGAGGGAATTCAATTCGAATTTGGGAATTCATATTTGCGAATCGGGAATATGTATTGCAGATCGGGAATTTTTTTCAACATTTTTTTCAATCCTGAATATGAATTCCCGAATGAGGAATTCATATTCTCGAATCCTGAATATGAATTCCGAATGAGGAATACATATTCTCGAATCCTGAATATGAATTCCCGAATGAGAAATAAATATTCTCGAATCCTGAATATGAATTCCGAATGAGAAATAAATATTCTCGAATTCTGAATATGAATTCCCGAATGAAGAATAAATATTCTCGAATTCTGAATATGAATTCCCGAATGAAGAATAAATATTC
>NW_011887816.1:452278-460895 GCF_000806365.1 Fopius arisanus | reverse complement strand
TATTCTCGAATTCTGAATATGAATTCCCGAATGAAGAATAAATATTCTCGAATTCTGAATATGAATTCCCGAATGAAGAATAAATATTCTCGAATCCTGAATATGAATTCCCGAATGAGGGATAAATATTCTCAAATTCCCGAATGAGGAATTCATATTCTCGAATTATGAATATGAATTCCCGAATGAGCAATATGAATTCTCAAATCTCGAATATGAATTCCCCAAATCATGAATATTGATTCTCACCTGGGAAATACACATTTTCGGATAAAAAAATATGGCACACAACAAAACAATATTCGTGTGAGGGAAATTAATAAATAAGAAATAATTGGATAATTGATCCATACTTGCGCACAATGGTGCTGATCGACATAATCCTGATAGCATGAAAAACGTTGAAAAACGAAGAAAAGTTATTGAAAAAACAGGAGTGGGAAAAAAAAATTATCTCTACCAAAAAAAAAAAATAAATAATCATGAAAAAAAAAATTAGCAATATTTTTTGTGATGGACAAAAAAACGATCTAAATTATAAACAATCGGTGTTATTGTTGGGGGTGGAGTAGAGTGCAGTATATTGGTTAATTCAGGTACATCAATCCGGGTCAGGAGACATATAGGATAGGGGTCAGCAAGGTGAAAGCGAACGAGAAATTATTGTTTTGTTCGAGTGTGGAATCGACACGTCACGGGGAATTCCTCAATCCCCCACTCATTCGAGGAAAAACCGGAACTGCGGATTTAATTTATTATTAACCTTCCACTTTCTGCTGGCATTAATGGATCCACTTTTTTTTTTGCTTAATCATTGCATCGAGCGGAGAACACGACGGAATTTAATGACTCGCGGGAATTCCGAGGCTCGGGAATTTTCAATTTCACGGGGTACACGAGTCGTGTCTGGAAAATCCCGGGAAATTTTCATTACATTATTTATCAGGACGAGACAAACGTGTGGGGCGTTTTTTTTAGTTGATATTGTGGGAATTCCTTCGGGAATTCTCAGGAAAAATCGCGGTACTGTGTTATGATCGCTATAAAGTGCCAGCGAAATGGTCCTTGGATTTATTGAATGGAGGAATTAAATTGTTATAAACTTACGGGAATTCGGGGTGTTGTCGAAGGGATAACTGGCTACTAGGGCACCACCGTGCAAACTTCCTGAGATCACGAACTGTATTTTCGACACCCATTCCTTCACAGCCTCTGTCTCCAGCTGTGTCTTCTTATTATTTTGCTTGAAGTAGTCGGGGAAATTGCGGTTGAGGTCGAAACCACGGGCGTTGTATCTGAAATTCCGGAGTTTCGATCCAATTATTTGAGGGGTATGGAAAATAGTTCTCAGTTGGTCCTTTTGTGAATAAATTTCAGTTACAATTTCACTTCAACGCGTTTCTGGGCACTGATCTATTGAAATTATCACTTATTTCGTGGAATTCTCTGAATTAATATTTTTACTATTGAATGAAATAATGTTTATTTTTTTAATCAGCGTGAAAATGTTTGCGATTTAGCCATTATATAATAATTTATAATCATTATCAGTTTCTACGATGATTCTCTAATTTTTATGATTTTAAAAATATCGATTCGAATTTCGAGATATTTCGAAAATTTCGAGATATCCCGATATATTTCGAGAATTTCTAGAATTTCGAGATTTTCGAGATATTTCGATAAATTCGATAATTTCGAGATATCCCGATATAATTCGAGATATTTCGAGAATTTCGAGAATTTCAAAATTCTCGAATTATCGACTTCCCCTCAAAAAAAAAATTCTAAAAAATCGATATCTGCGGGTCGATTTAATTATGAAAACTTTTCGATCTGAGATGACACTATAATTACCACAAGTAATAATACCCTCGATAATAATACATCAACCCACCGTCCTTGACTGCCCTCGCAGAATCCTTCCTTGGACACTTCGAAACCATCCGGATTCATCGAAGGTAGAATATGAATTCTCGTATTGTCCAACAGCCACGTGATGTACGGATCACTTCCATATTTCGTAACTAATAACTGTCAAAAGGCAATCAAGTATTACGCAATCCGGTAATTTTCTCGATTTTTTTCCGTGAAAAAAAAAAACGAAAAAGAGGGAGGGGACAAAGTATTATTCACGGATAACTGATTCTCCATTCGTTTCCGGTCATCTTCATTATTTAAAAAGCTAATTACATTAACAACTCCAACACCAAACAAAAACTTAAACTTTCACCTTTTTTCTTTCACCCATAATTCCTGTCCCAAATAATTTAAACTACCTGTAATTATTTATTTATTATTGTCTTCACGTTTCAGATGATAGATTTTAAATGAAATATTCATAATGAAATGCTCGAGGATTGTTATTGCTATTTTTTAGTTAAACAATATCGGATTCTGGGGCAAAATGTCGAGAAGAAAACGTGATTGCGATAATTAATAATGATGGAATGTTGACCTGTGGAAAAATTGGTATTTACCCACTGAACAACTGCCCTAGATAATTTTTTTTTTTATTCATTTGCTGTGGCGGGAGGTACGACATTCCTCTCAATAATTTAAAAACAAACTCACGTGAATGAGGTGGAGCATGAGCTCTCGTCCGACGGCCTCATTGCCATGGATATTAGCGACGTATTTAACGTCAGGTTTACCGATCATGTGCTCATAAGGTGAAGACGATACCACCATCACCCACAAATTTCGTCCTGAAAATTTAAATAAACAATTCAATAATAACACTCTGAGATACAAATTTTCAGTAAAAAAATTAATTCTCATCACTAGTCCATTCACTCGAGAATTATTTACTCATTTATTCATTAATTTCCGTATGTACCTGGTTAATTTTCAATTGCAATAATAATATCGCCCTCGGAGATGATTCCGTTGATGACAGGTTTGAGTGAATTCTCTCGGTAATTAGGAAGATGAAAAAAATCTTGGAAATTTTTCAAATAAAAATATTCGAATTGAATAACCATCGGAGGAGTTCACTCAAGGTCATACCCATCATAATCATCCTCGAGAGCAACATGATCATGATAATTAAAACCTAATGAGGATGGTCTCTAGATAATTCGGCTGGATAAATACGGAATTCGAAACGTAAATATATCTCTCAACAAAATAAATATTAATGAATACAGAGATACAATAACTCGAAAAAGAATTCGGTGGCTTATAGGAAGGTTGATCCTCCCCATCAGCAACTCCACCATAACTCACCTCAAATGAATATTCGTCAAAGATCCATTTTTTTCTCAGTCAAGTTGATAATTTTTTTCATCACCACCGTTAGACCGAATTGAGAGTGAATCGGCGAAAAATTACACAAATACCCAACAATGTAGAGGAAAATCAGAGCATAATGAATATCTAGGGTCTTCATCAAGGGAGCAGGAGATATATTCTTAATTGTTCATACCTTGGAAGGATTTTCCAATAGAATACAAGGCAGTGAGATTGTGAAAGCGCAGCGATGTTGCCCGAAGAAAGCGACTCATCTGCTCGTAATTATGATATTTGAAATCGATTCCGTATGGCTCATCAAATATCGAATAACGAGAATTGTAATGTCTCGCCAGTTCTCCATCACTCAGGGTTTCTGGGCCAATTGCACTGGTGCACGATTGTGTCACCATGGACGACAGCCACAGGACTATTCCCAACACCAGCATTTTAATATCCTGCAAACAGACGATTTCATCATCCTCTAGGTGGAATTCAATAAATATAACATTATAAAATCGGTAATCGAATTATTCAAATAATAGTTCAATACTATTTTTTATTATTCCGTCTTCCGAGGCAGACCCGGAAGTCAACGTTTCGATTATTATTCTAGGTTATTACGCCCTTCTGATAATTAATTTGTAAGGATTAGTGTAATTAAATATCATTTCATTAAGATCATCTATTTGATTTACAACATGCATCGTGATTTATCTGGGGTGTAATTATTTATAAGACTGTAATTAATTCTCGACGGGAAGAGTCAATTATCTTCCGCCATTTTAGGGGCGCTGTGCCATTAAAATGGCGGAAAAACGCGGGAATTTTTTTATTCAATTGTATTATCATTGAATTTAAGTGGTAATTATTTATCAACGTGGAATTAGTTGAATTAATTATTTATTAGAAATGGGGGATTTATTAAAAATGGAGGATTTATAAAAAAATGGAGGATTTATTTTAAAAATGGAGAATTTATTTGAAATGGAGAATTTTTTTTTTTAATGGAGAATTTATAAAAATGGAGGATTTATTTAAAAAATGAAGAATTTATTTAAAAAATGGAGAATTTATTTTATAAATGGAGAATTTATAAAAAATGGAGAATCATTGAATACTTGAGAAGAATATATTTTCTTTCTCGTGTCAAAAAAATGACAGGTTGAGTACCACTTGTAGGGGACCGTTAGGTGCGGTATAAATCCCGTTTTTAAACCTCTGGTCGTCGAAATCCCAAACACGTATGCAAATAAAGAATGTCGAGGAGAAGGTATGACCGAATTTTTTCATTATTAATTGGATAACTAGCGAACGGACGAGCCCCTCCCTAAATTCAATTACTTCAATTAATCCCAATATCTCGATAAATCTGTAAAATCGTAACATTTTCTCAAAAATCTAGTTAATTCAATTTTTTTCATTTTGTTTCTCTCATTTTTGCGGAATGCACTGGAAAAATAGAATAAAAATTTCAGATTTATTTTATCGGGTTAATATACCGTAATTCAGGGTAATTAGACAGAAAAAAAAAATTCTGACGTACAAATATCGAAATCAGGAATCGCTTAGGATCGATATCGGAACGATTTGATGGATCGACCTCGAAATGGTGATAAATTTTTGGATTTCGATGGCTCTAGGGCAATTACGCGGTTGGACCTCCACTTTTGGTAATTTTTACCCCCAGGATGAAGAGGAAAAAATTATGCAAGTGATTTATGAGTTCTTGAGTCGTTTGGCAGACAATTTTCACCGGAAAATTCGCTGTCATTGGAATGTGAAAAGACTTTGGAGGAGAGCCAGTACTCGATTTTCTAATGGAATAATGAGGAACTGAGTGTTAAGAGGCTTCTTAAATAATAAATACCATGAGTTTCCCATTTTTCGGGGAATCCCGTCTTCTGGAAATTTATTTGAGGGATATTGTGCCCCTTTTTCATTCAAATCTCATCGCAAAAATGCAAACACTCGTCGATCATTTTGAGGGGATGTTCGTCTGTTGTTATGGAAATATATTTAAATCATGTTGAAATCCATCCAGATTTCTCTCCTTCGTAAATCATTTATCATCGCATTCTTTCGCTGAATAAACAGCGACTCCATGTTTAACCTAGTTCGGTAAAAAAAATTCGGAGAAAATGTTGCGGATCGATGTTTTGTAATTTAAAAAATTGTAGATTCTAGTCGATATTAATTTCTCGGGAGTAGAGGAATTATTTGCCGAGGGTAGACTCGGGATGATAACGATCCCACGACTGAATTCATGAAAGAAAAAAAATCCCAGAAAATTTCGATTTTCTGATTTGATCAATCGATCTTTTAATCGATAGAATAATCGAGGATTGAGACAGAAATAAATACGATTGGACCGATATCAAGATGTAAATCCTTAAAATTAATAAAAACTATCTGATAGTCATGACGATCACGCCTTTCCTATTGGCTTTCACATTTTGGCGCGAAACCGTCGTAATTCAAATGTCTCTTTGCCGATTTGGCGTTGATATTCGTGGTTGAAATTTTTTTTGTCGCCCTTTTGGCACGATAAAATGGTATTCCATTGGGGGGAAGATGGGGGGAAGATGGGGGAAGGTGGGGGGAAGATGGGGAGAAGATGGGGAGAAAAAGACACTTGGGAGTCTGATAAAACTGACGGTTCAAACTGGGTCACCCGCCTGTACCCAACGATCGAACGAATATCGATACTCTTTCAACCGATTTTCTGGTTTAAGCGTTTTTACCCCGTCCGCTGTTTTTCCAGGTGTTTTCCACTCCTCGGGGGCTCTATGATATTCAACTTTATGTCCCCAACGGGATCTCTCGAGCGTTCAAATGTAATCCGGGGGAACATTCAAATGAAGACGATTCCCATTTATTCCACTTTTTCTCTTTCGACGCAAATCATTTTCTTTTTCTCTTGGGGATCAAAGTAATGCCTTGTACCGACTGATTACTTGGGGAAAAAATAAATAGTTTCTAACCAGCGAGTCGAGAAAGTCGCTGTCATCCATGCAGGAAAATTTTCCTGGGCTTTTACCGATTTTTTTATTTTCATTCATAGATTTTTTTTTCTAACAAAATGTTCAACGAATATTTTTACTTAAAAAATTTAATTCATATTTCTAGGTCTCAAAGTTAAAAAAAGGAAATGTCGCGGGGTTTTAATTCTCAAAAATGTGCGCGGGAATCGAAAATTTGAAATTTTGAAATTTTGAAATTTTGAAATTATGAAAAATGATAATTTCTATTTGAGTTACATTTTTTTAGTAATTCTTTTGAAAAAAGGGGGATTTTAAATTGTTAGAAATTTCGGGGGATGATTTTTTTTTGGCGGGAAAAGTTTATTTGAAAGTCTCTCGCGGTTTTTGGTAAATTCAATGAACAGAAATAATCGAAATAATTTAATTAATAAATCGAAGACGAAGGGTGAAGGTCCCACATGAATGATAAAAGTACTGTTATTGTTTTATTATATTAAACTAGGTGTTTTATAAAGGCAATTCAAGCATGAACAATTGGGTCACGGGCTCCAAGTCGCTTTTGTTCCTTCGGGGAAATCGGCACACCGATTATCCGATTCTAATTCTCACAGTAACAATAACACATACGATTTAATGATATCGAGATTAAATTTCCGCCACCATTCCTCAATTTCCCTGTGCCAATCGATAAATCGAACAACCGAAAATCCCACGAGAGCTTGAAAAACCCACGATAATCTCCCGCATAATCTATTCAAAACCAAAAATTTTCCCAAAAAAAATCAAAACCAAAAATTTTTCAAAAAAAAATTAAAAAGCAAAAATTTTCCTAAAAAAAAATTCAAAACCAAAAATTATCCCAAAAAAAATTAAAAACTCGCGCGTCGCCCCATTTTTTCCAAACCAAAAAATACTTCTAAAAACAACAAATCAATTACCGTAATTAATTCTCCCAGCTCCTCTCCTCGTTTCCCGCGGTATCACCACACAAATCCTCGAACAATCGAAATATCTCGAAACAAATGTTCAATAATCGAACGATAACTTTATCACACGCGCACTCGATTTTCCACCAGCGATTTAAATGAAAAATCAAATGAAAAATAATTAAATAATTTATCACATCAACATAGCAAAATGAATATTCAATTTTTCTTTGGACGGATGCGATTCAGCGATGAGATCGAGACTGGAGAAAAAAAATAAAGAAAATTCCGTGTGGCATTCGCCACGTTTGGAGTGCGCGCGTCGACAGAGCTTATACTCTGGTGAGACCGAGACCCCAACGTAGAAAATTCAGATTGTCCCCTTTCCCTCTTTCCCCTTCCCTTTTTCCCCTCTCCACCTCGCCCCCACCCCATTCAGCCCTCACCCCTAGCTTAACCCCCCTTCCGCCGTTTCAACCAACCCCTTCATTCCTCCCGCCCCCATTACCCACTCTCATCACCACAAAATTTCCCCCTCCCCGATCTTTCATCTATAAATTGCATTCCCTCCCAGGCCCTCATACTTCACTGTGGAACCACAGGACGACGTTACCACCACCATCACTCAAAAATTCGTAAATAATTAAATAAATTTTTTTATTTCAACTATCCCCTCATCTACAGTTGAAGGTTTTTTTTTTTTTTGAGTTTATACTGTCATGGTAAATCTGGTAATCACTCAGTAAATACTACCCTCAGAGTTTTTAATGCAAATATTTTTTTTTTGTTACGAAATATTAAATAATATAATATTATTTAATATTTTTTATATTAATAATATATAATTGAGTGGTAATTACTTGCTGGAGGGAATGATATTAATCGATTAGTCCTGAATTATCTCGAGTAATTATTATTTCCTCAGTCCTCAAGATCGAGAGTATTAATTAATCTTCAATCGTCTTTTCCTTGGTTTAATTTTTATACCAGAAAAATGACGGAATAGCAATCGTTTTTGTGGGGGTAAATTGCAAGCGTGGGGTGGGAAAAACTCTGAGGGAAGTACTTGAATTATTAAAATGTGTCACGATGGAATGGAATTTTAAGTCTTCTCGGCTGATGATTTTTTTTTCAGTAGTTTGGACTGAGTGGGAGGAGGATGAAGAGCACACTTGGGGAACTTCCATTATTCTCTTCAAGCTCTTCGACACACTGTCCTTTGTTGCTCCCTTGACAAAGACCCTAGATATTCACATTATGCTCTGCTTTTCCTCTACATTGTTGGGTATCTGTGTCATTTTTCGCCGATTCACTCTCAATTCGGTCTAACGGTGGTGATGAAAAAAATTATCAACTTGACTGAGAAAAAAATGGATCTTTGACGAATATTCATTTGAGGTGAGTTATGGTGGAGTTGCTGATGGGGAGGATCAACCTTCCTATAAGCCACCGAATTCTTTTTCGAATTATTGTATC
>NW_011887816.1:425171-451648 GCF_000806365.1 Fopius arisanus | reverse complement strand
CTTTCGCTCTCCATTAATTTCTGTTTCAAAACCGTCAACGCCATCTCTCAATAAAAAATATCTCCAACTCCTGGAAATCCCGATAAAACAGTAATTTTCCATTACCATAAATCCCCATCCGAAAATAAACAATAAATAATTATAAATATCATAAACAATTTATTGAACCCATCAATAAAATCATAAATAGTTCCAAATAATCATATAAACCGTCACATTCATTCGCATATTATATTTTCTCTACAATTAAATATTCACACAAATAGGAAATTCCCAGAATTTCCCCATAAAAATTAAATTAAGAGAACATTTGAGACAGATTTTTCTTCTGCGCTGTCTCCTTGTCCTTAATTGCACTAAAAAACGTCTGAATTTCATTTTCAACAGTAGATTTGAGTGTTGGATCGAGTTCCACAACTCTTCTCAAGTCCTCAAGGGCTTCTTTTTCATTCCAGGCCCCTACGTGGGCCTTTCCTCGCCTGTACAGGGCCTTAACATTATCTAAAATCCCAGAAATAATTTACAATAATTATTCTGCCCATTACCTCATCCTTTCTTCACTCCAATAATTTTTTTTGCAAGTGGTTTCATTAATTCCACCCCGAATTACCTGGATCTATTTTCAATACTGATGTGCAATGTTCAATCACTGCGTAATACTCTTTTTTCAGTAATTTACATTGCGCGAAGTTTAAGAGGAGAGGAATTTTCATTCTGTTTAGAGTTGTCCAGTCCTCGTCGTGTGGTTTTTCACTGAAAAAAAAAATAATTAAAGGTGAAAAATTGATAATTGGAAAAATTACATCTCAATTAATTAATTATAATCACACCTCAGCATTAATTGCTCGAGCATTCCAATGGCAGTCGCGTAATTCTCGGCAGCTCCTTCATAATTTTTATCTCTGAATTTTTCGTTTCCCTTTTCCTTCAGCAAAGGCACATTTTTTAGTTTCTCGTCTTCAGTCATTTGCCAGGATTCTTTCTCGTAGCCACTTGGAGGAACGACTTCAATTAATTCTGAAACGATAGGAAGTTGGAGAAAATTTATCAGGTGGAGGGGAAAATGTTGGAGAAGTGGAAGTTTAATTAATAATTAATGGAATATTTATCGAGATATGGCAGACCTATGATAAATTCCAGATCCTCGCAGTTTTTTATTAAATCATTTAGATCAGGATATCCTATCCCTTCATTTTGCAGTGTCACCCCGCAGCAGTGGCTGTTGATTTTTTCATTTTTGGGTTTTCCAAATTCCCTGAGAGTCTTGGAAACAAATGGATACGATGACACTAGCTACGACAATCGAAACAGAATTTTATGTTCAACAATCAGACTTTTCATTGCTCGTAAATAATTTTTATTCAATCAATCGATATTTTTTTAGGAAATTTATAACTCACACTTTTATCAACCCTGAATTTACTGATTTCGTTGAGGGACATCTTCTGGACGATCGCCTCCCAGACTTCCAATTTAAATTTCTTTCCAAGAACCAGTTCCATCGGTCTTCCTATTTTTTTACTGTCATCAACAACTGCTCCATCGAGTTTCATCGTTCGAAAATGAAAGAAAACCTGTGACAAGAATAAAATAATAAAAAAATTCTCCGATATTTCGATAATTCAAAATATAAGAAATGAAAAAAAAATGAATTTACCTTAGATCCAGGGAGAAAATCCACGGATTTCGTTCCAGCGTGCAAAATATTTTTGACAATCAGCTGTCGATCGCTTTCTTCCATTTTTCAAATTGAAGATTTATTTTATCAACTCTACAATTGAACAATTAGAATATGACAATAAAAATATATCAGGACAACACCAGGGACCCTCTTCAAATCAATAAACAATTTTTTGGTTATGAAGGGATAAATAACCAAGCCTAAACTGACATCCAATCACCTGACGTGAATCCCCTGCCACGAGAGGTACAATAAATAAATAAAATTAAATAAATTTCACACGTCAACCCAAATAATTAATTAATCAATTAAAATTCCCGATCTCCCGTACAATAATTTATTATATAAATAATAAAATCGTCATTTGTTTAACAATAATCTACCATTTTGTTTACACATATTTATGAGATCTAATGACTTTTTGCAATAAATTTTTTGTCATTACGATGATTATCGATTTTTTAATTGCATTATCGATCTGTTAATCTATCCTTTTCGATATCATTGATATTCGATTATTTATTTTCTAGGTTAACGTACCGTTTGGAGATATATTGTTTAAAATTGAGCAAATCATCATGGAGACGGGAAATAATGAACAAATTGGTGAGAATTTCGTGATTATTCCGTGATTTCACAAAAAATCTCGAGAAATCCTCGAGTCTGAAAGTTTATCCTCCAAAACCCCTGAATTTGTTAATAACAAATTATTGTATTGAATGATTTAAAAAATTTTACGAACAAGTGATAATTTAATTGTTAAGGAGTCGTTAATAAATTCATTGGAATATTCGACTGGACGTCGAGGAATTCACCAGAAGTCGCTGGAAATATAAATATTTATTAAATATTGAATATTACAGTTTTATTTTACTAAAATAATTATTTAATTCTTTTTTTTGTTCTTCAGAACCAGAGGAGATTAAAATTCCAGTGCCTTGGGGTCACGTTAGCGGTGAGAAATTGATTAACAAATAAAATAAATAAATGAAATAATTAAAAATAAACGGAATGATATAATGAAATGTAAACAAATAGAATAATTGAACAAATGTAATTTTTTTTTAACAGGAAAATGGTGGGGTCCCAAATTCATTCAGCCTGTTGTAACATTACATGGCCGTGAAGATAATTCCGGGAGTTTTGATACGCTAATGCCAAAATTATGTAAAAATCAATCATATTTGTGTCTGGATCTGCCCGGTCATGGTCTCTCATCGCATCTCCATGAAGGCCAGTACTATTTCGTTTATTGGCAAGGTGTTATGTTGCTGCGCAGGGTCGTCAGACATTTCCAGTGGAACAAGGTCAAACAATAAAAATCATTGTCTTCACAAAAATGCACTTGATGCTTGCACTTAAATTTTTATCAGAATATGGGGCACTCAATATTTTTTTTCCAACACCTCAAGCAATTATTTCTCTGATTGCATTCCTGAATAAAATTTATTTATTTAAAAAATTATTTGCAGGTGAAGATTATGGGGCACTCCATGGGGGGTGCTATTGGATTTTTGTACGCGGCGTCCTATCCAAAAGATGTTGAAGTCCTGATTTGTCTGGATATTGCCGGTCCCTTGGTGCGAGATGACTTCAGGTGCGTTGAAATGGCTGGAGATCAGATCGACAAGTGTCTGGCGTACGAAAAATCTGATGCGACGAATCGTCCGACCTATGACTACGACAGCATGATTGATATAGTCGAGGATGCGTATAAAGGTTCGATTACGAGAGCTGGTGCTGAAATCCTCCTGAAGAGAGGATCACAGCCTTCCCCGATCCCCGGGCAATATTATTTCACGAGGGATCCAAGGCTGAAGGTAATTTTTTCACGAATCGGCGATAGAAAAAAAAATTGGCGACTGTTAGAAATTATTCTACATCTTTAATTCCTTTGGACTTACGTTCCCTTTCGTGTTTTAGCGTGAGAATAATTCTTTCTGTGGAAATATTGATTTTTTGAATTATTTTTAGGTATCTTATTTGGGGAATTTTAATGGGGAGCTGCTCAAGGCGTTCGCCGAGAAAATTACGTGTGCTTATCTCAATATTAAAGCTGATAAAGGTTCCAGGAATGATGGTAAAGGGCGATATCCCGATATCCTTGATACCATTAAAAAATCTGCAGATAAATTCGAATATCATGAATTCGAAGGGACTCACCACATGCATCTGAATGATCCAGAGACCGTAGCTCCCGTAATAATGAATTTTTTAAAATCCCTCATGAAAAATAATTCATGATTCCTCCATTATTATGAATTATTGCATTTATTCGAAATCATTATTTTTTATTGAAAAAATCAATAATAAAAACGCGCATGAATGAAAAATGAAAATCTCAAATTACAAGATTAATTTAATTTAAAAATCGACATGAAAAATTTGAAGCTTCAAGAGGAGAAAGTTTTAATAGAAGAGAAATTTATGATCAATCGGGTCACACGTAATAATCCATATTTATCCTCCTGATAATTAAAAATTTTTTGATTACGATTATTTCATGACGTTTTCAAGTCAGAGATTTGATTTTTCTTTGGATTGGATTGAACTTAGCGGAAATATTGAATATTACACAGAGAATAAAACAAAGTTGTTTGTCTTGGCGATTGTTTCTCCCGTTTATTGGCGTTGATAAAGAGAACATAAGTACATGAATGGCCTCCGGAGGCAGAAAATTACGACTTGTCCCGATTGTCTATGGGTCTTATGCAATAAGGCGTGACCTAGAAAATAAAAGAATAATGAAGATATCACCGAGCACTGGCTTTGCGTCATTTATTTCCGTGATATTTTACGGAAACACTTGGGTCGTTTTTTATTCAATTTTTCAGTCCGACTCACGACGAAGAAATTCTGGAAACAATTTCCCTTCTGCAGGTGTTGGAGATTCAGATCAATATTGAATAAATAAAATCTTCAGTGGAACAAAACAAGTTTTTCATTTCTACCTCGAGAACTATTTCAGATAAATCCATTTGTTTAGTGTGAAATCATAAAAAAAAATTGGTAAAACCAGAAGAAGCCTTGGATTGCTTTTTTAATCTTTATGCATTATTTTTTCAGGAGGTTTTTTTTTTTCTGGGACGGGGAATAATCGCTGACGATTTTTTGAATATTGGGATTATTCCTCTTTTCTTTTGGATTGAGGAATGATAATTATTTATTATTGTTATAGAGGACCAGAAAATAGTTCGAATTATTTTATTAATTATTTCCCAATGTCATCAGTAATATTATATACTCATTTGAATATTCATTAAAGAAGAATTATTAAGAAAATTGATATGTTATCATGAAATAAATTGCGTGCAAAAATATTTTTACAATCTCATGATAAATGAGATATCAAATTCCAAAAATTTCCCGCTCTCACGATTTTTTACGTTAAAATTCCGTAAAATTCCCCTCAAAATCCAAATTCGAAAAATAATTTATGTGGAATATTTCTGTGCGTCCAGCAATCTAGAAAAAAAACCTGTCCTTTTGAAAGTCAGACAAATGAAACAAAGAAATTAAAAAAATAAAATTCGTGCTCCCGAGACGTCATGAGAGATGAACAGAAAATTCAGTATTTGAACAGTTGAAAAAAAAAGGCCGAAAAATTATTTAGACTCTATTTGAACAGTTGCCACTGCCGAAGAAGAAATGAATTCATCCGATAAAAATTTAATACATTAACAAATTTTCATCATGAAAATACAATTCAGTCTGCATTTGGATATTCTACGTGTCACTCGGCTGATGCGGTACAAGAACAATCATCCAATCAGATAAAAAAAAAAACATGAGCACGAAAATTCATTGGTTTTTACCTGCAGTTCCTCTTTATCACTAAAGACGAGAAATAAAAAGGAAAAAGAAGTACGTGTCCATATCGTGAGGACACGTCGGTGGAAATAAAAAGGAAAAAAAAATGGGTGTAATAATTTGTGGCGATACAGACTGAAAATGCATACACCGGGGGAATGCATTATCATTAACTTGCCAAGCTACCGAGTAAAAAGAAGACAATGCAGGTGAGTTCTTCAGCATTTATTCACCATCGAATATTCATTTTATCCCTCTTAATCACTCGATATTAATTTCTCATTTTATTTTCTCCCACATTCAAATTAAACCCCAAATTTTCGTTTTAAAAATTTCCCAAACCGTTGTTATCCCTCAGTTTTTTTTTCTTATCCATTTATTTTAATTTCCGAATAAATTTCAGATAAAATCCTCTCGACGTTTTGATTTGTGGATAATTATTTGTGACTCGAGGCAATTGTGTGTGGAATGAAATTAAATCGATGGGTTTTTATAATTTTTTTATCCTCCGGATTTAATTGATTTAAACAATTGTTTCGGATTTTTGGATTGAAATGAAAAACTTCAATAAATATTTCACTCGATTCAAATAATTTTTCTTGACGTCAGAGCGTCAATCAGTGAAAAAATAAGTAATTGTCGAGGAAATGAAAACATATCTTTGGATTTGAATTGCAGAATTGGAGACACGAGTCGCCATCGTCTAGAGTACATACGACAAAATGAAAGCCATTGCTGATGTGAGTGGCGGTTGTTTGTTCTGATACATCGGGCCCAGCGTTCAACAAACTTTATTAATTAATTAAGTTTGTTCGTTCGGCTCGAGTTATCAGATCGATCTCAAATCATCTACTTCCTCAGTGATGCACGATAAGACTGGATATGTTGACGCAGCTCTTGATCTGTTGGTGAGAATGATGTCAGAGTTCTCAGTCTAGCTTTTGACATCTCCAAGTCCTGAAATCATTCGCTGAATTTATTTCCATTTGTAAATATTCATCAGAAATTACAGAACCATTAAATTCCATTTCATTCCAGCTCCGAAGAAAAATATGGAAGTAATAAACATGTCTTCCCTGGTGCAATTACTGGTGTAATTATTTAATTATCATTTTATTTTATTTTATTGTTTATCAAACCGTGAATTACTGTGAGTACATTTTTTTCACCGTTTGTTTTCAGTGGATATCTCGGAACTGAAGGGAGATATTGAAATTTTTATAGAGTCCTTTCTTGTAGCTCTCATTTTTCCTCAAAGAAAATGTTTCAACGAAAAAATTGCTATCGCCGTTGAATTCTGAGATATTGAAGGGAGAATATTCGGTTCGTTGATTTGGTGAATTGAATTTTGAGATGTGATTGTGAAAAAATGAGATGAGATGATGTTTTACCTTCAAAAATTGTGAGTTCCGGGATTCTGGGTGATCGTTTACGGAGATCGTTGATCTTGAGGAGTTTCTCGGGCCTGAGGGCTGTCGACACGTCATTATTCCGCGCTGGGATTCCCTGAAAGCACCAAAAATCAACACCAACTTCAATAGAAATAACAATAAACAATATCCTACAATTTTTTCAATTGCTCTGTGGTTTTCTCCTCCTCTTTCCTGTAGTTCTCTTCAACTTCCCGAATCCCTTCGATCCTCGAAGGCATGACTACGAGCGACAGGTGGTGAATTGTTTCAGTTTCCATGACGACCGATCAATTATTTCCACATGTAACTGGATAAATCCAAAATTCTAAAACCTTTCACATCCACGAAATAATAAAAATATCTTGATAATATATATCACTTTATTATAATCTAATATTATTTATTTAATTATTATTAATATTAATTTTGCCAGAAAACTTGGGAGCGGAAATTTCGAAGAAAATAAAATCAATTGCGCGTATAATTTATAACTTTAATACTTTATTCGCAATAATTATATCGATTGCATCTTGTAGAATTAACAAAATACCGGATAAATTTGTTTATCCCAACAGTTCCTCTGATGTCAACGATTTTGGCTGAAAATCCAGAAGAAAAATTGCATGAAAATAATTGCGACATGAATTTTTTTATCTGAGACTGAGAATTAAATAAATATACCATGATATAAACGTGAGTGGGAAGAGATCTCTCCAGGACTTCTGCCAGTTTACCCCTGCTGATTTTGTGCTCCTCTTCTGCAATAATTATTTATCCATTATTATTAATTAATTCTCGAAGAAGATGTTCAATTCACCTTGAGGAACGCTGAGATTGAGGGTGGGGAGGGCGACAAAACCGGCGACCAAGGGCCTGAGGATCCACTCGACTTTCCTCTCCTTCTGTGGTCTGAGGTAGATGTCCACCTGTTTCTGTCCAGCAAACATGAAAGCATCGCTGGCCTCCATCGTCATCTTGAGAGTGATCAAATAATCAGATCGATTCTTGAGGTAGTAGCTGACACACATAGGAGTCCTGACCCAGCCCTGAGCTGGGATTTTCGCCTCGATCCCCACGGGCCCTTCCTCCACCCAAAGCGGGGCCAGGGTGACACTGGTGCTCGTTTCAATCCCCTCACCATCATCCCGCCTCCACCTAATTGTGTAAACACCGGTGGATGTTGGTTGCCCTGAGGATGTCCTTGGGACAACGCAGAAGGCGTCCGTAGCGGATTCACCCTCGACGATGGTCAGACCATTGAGGAGTCCGGAAGGTCCTGGCTGCTCTCTCAGGGCGTGCCCGAGCTCCACGGAAGTCTCTGAGAAATGGTCAGAGTATTTCATTTGCCTATGGGTCATTCTCCGAAAAAAACAGACACGAATAAAATTTTGAAATTCCGATTCCGCTGATTCCTTTTTTGGATAATAGTCGGTAATGAGAGAAGCATTCATAAATTTTTCAAATATTCATCACTTCCCGAGAGTCTTACCTATAATCCTGAGTGGCCACGGAGAGGTGCATTCGATATTCGGCATGACAACGAACCCCTCATCAACGAAGGCCTTCGTCAGAGGCTCGAACAATCTGCTGTAAAATTGAGTGCCAACGTCAAAAGGTTTGACAATCTCCACAACGTGAGTCTCCTCCTTCACTCGTTTCATCTGATCATCCCCAAGGAATTCCAGTCTCACGAGGAAGTTGCGAATACCGACCTGATGAGACCTCACATAAACAGTTCTCTGAATAACCTCTCCGACAGCAACAGCCTCGACCTCAAAAGCCACTGAACTCTCCTTGCTACTCATGGTTGCACTCAACTCAGCTGCCGAATCAGAGGTGTGATCCTGGTAATTCTGTTTGATCTCGACGGAGAGCTTGAAGACGGGCTCCTTCGTCGTCACCTGAAATTTGACGGGCAGCCACTCACTCAACAGCGCAGGAGTTCTCGATGTGATATCAACAGCGAGAGGTGCCTCATCCTGTCTGATCACCGCAGTGCCAATGGTTCTGATTCCCTCGAAGCTCCCCTTACTCCCCAGCCCCTCCAGCCCCCCAGGATCACCAGGAAACTTCAAAACAACTCGTCGCTTGTCATCCCCCAACACCAGCGACACAGCCTTCACCTGAATCTCCATTCCATCAGGTACCTGAGGACTAGCAAACTCACACCTGAACCTCCGCATCTCCCCTCCATCAAACTTGAACCCCCGATCACCATCTGCATCAACAGGTACCTCAGTGCTGACTCCAAGACCCGAGATCCCAACGGATATCTTGGAAAACTCGACGCACTCCTCAAACAAGTTCTTCACAGCGACTTCAATCTCGACTTCTCCTCTAGCACTGAATCTAGGTGCTGTGAAGGAACCCTTAACCTGGAGAAAGGTCGCGACGTTCGAGTCTTCAATCGTCGAGACAAAATCATCAAGCCGACTCAACTCTGCACTCCACTTCTCGGTTGCTTCAGCAACTCCATCATCTGGCAAGCCAGGATGAGCCTCTGGTACTTGCCGATTCAAAATCCCAAGGAGATTTCTGTATATTCTCTGACGCTCATCACCTGGAAACGTTGTTCCTGGACCGAGAGCCTCGACACTCAGCGTTACGTAGTCCTGAACACTCGCATTGAGATAAGCCGCTCTCATGGCTTTCGTCAGAACATCGGTCAACAGCAACGGCCACTTCTCCGATCTGTACTCCCACAGCATGTGAGTCAGAAGAGTCAGAACTTTCCCGTAATCCCTGCAATTGTAGTATTCACCCGCCATCTGGACGGCGAGGAAGCGTCGAGTCCTGGGGCACTGGTAGATCTTGAATTGAGACATCGCATTACCCAGCAGTCCAATGATAATCATCGAGTGGTCGACGTTCTTCTCCCTCCATTTGAGGGCCTGAATCCCGAGGGCCTCTTTGAGGGCATCAGCAGATTCTGCGGACAGCTTTCCCGGTCGCCAGGGTCTCTGCCCATAGAACTCCATCTTCGCTTCTTCAGCGAGTGGATCTGGCTCGACCTTTAGGGCATTCTCACAGAGTTCCTTGGAGGCTGTCTGCCTGGCGCCTGCATGAGTCGCTGCTATCTGAAAATAATAACCCGGGTGCTGCGTCTGAACCGCAGAGAGACCCTGACGTATCGCATCGTCAAACAATTCAGCGAACGTTGAGTACTGATTCGCCATGAATGCGTAGTGCTCGAATATCAGGTCTTCAGGTCCTGTTCGAAATCGAAATCTGTCTGTGTGAACTCGGAACTGAGAGATGGCGTATTTTGGCTGATTCAGGGCAAACTGCAGCTTGCACAGTTTATAATTGATAAAAGCCCCGACTGTCTTGATCTCAAAGGTGTTGGTGTCCATCATCCTGATGTCCAGGAGAGTGTTGTACGCTTTTTTATAATGCTCAACTGCAATAGCTGGCTCTTGTCTGAGTTCATTAAGAAAAGCAATCTTGAACTGGTGCCTGACGAAAAGATACTGGTGAGTTGTTTTGTTCAGTTGATCCTTGTGGCTTTTGACTGTCCTGTGGTGGTGATGGTAGAAGCTTTGAGCGAGATCGTAGAAGGCATTCTCAAGGCGAGACGTATACCCCTGGAGATGATCACCATGAGGCAGAATGTACAGAGACTTCGGTGGTAGCTCGCAGGCTGTGCAGAGGGCAGTCGCTCGTTCCGTTGTCACGCTGTCTTCAGAGTCCGGTGGTGTCTTCTGGATCAGAACAACTGCCAATCGAGTTGAACGACCCTCCAATGAGGATCTGATTGCCTGCACTCTGGAGGCGCATTCCATTTTCTTTTCCGTCCAATTCGGGTCCGTCCAGTCTAACTCGTAAAAGCAGACCACAACTGCTGGAATTTCCCACAGGTACTTCGGCATCCAGTTACGCTTCAGGATCCCTTTTGGTATGTACCATTCGTAGGAGTTTCGTTTAGGTTTTGGAGTGGGAAAGGTTGGGCTTAGGGGAAGGTGTTTGAAGTGGACTGAGGTGTTGTCTGGACGGCGATTGCTTTGGAAGGCGTCCCAGATTGAACGGTGGGTCGTGTTTGAGAGATCTAGACCTGTGATACCGATTAGGGCTAGGGGTCTAGCCAGCAGCTCCGGTGGAAGCTCCGACATTCTTCTGAGATCACATCAATTGTGATTGAATTATTAAATTTCAGAAAAGTCGCTTTCATATTCCGATTTTTTATTGACTTTTCGTATTGGAATTCCATCAAAATCCACGAACAATTAATTAATCTTTAGAATATTTTATTAAACATAAATATTATAAAATAAAAGGGGTAATTTAACACATAATTAATTTATTAATCAATCTGGGACATAACAAATAGATAAAATATACATAAATACATCGAAATGGGAATACAAAAAAAAACATACGTTTATTTATTTATTATAAAATAATGACTTCAATAAAATTAATGCAATATTTTTTCTTTCGCTGTTAAATATATTTTAAGGTTGAATATTTGATTTCGTGAGAGAAAAGAAAATAAAATTCTGGGTTTAATCCAGTGAATTGAGACGAACCTTGAGAATTGTTGATTAAATTGTTTGTTAATAATTTTATCGATTTTTTCCAGACATTTGGAAATTTGTGATGACAGCACAACACTATGATCTTTTCACTGAGTGACAGGTTATGCTTGACGTGCCACTTGCCAGCTGACAATTCCGTCTAGTTATAATCCCTAGTAATAATTCCCTATGATATAAATAATAATAATAACAATAAGAAATCGATAAAAAGTGGGAATTTCGATTTTCTGTTATTTTTATGGCATTTAAAACTGAAATTCTGTCTTAAAGACGACAAATTCCATTGATTCATTACCTTTATTTAGTTAACAATTAACAATTATCAATAATTATTAATTTCCGGCGGCCACTGGTCCCCTGAACTGCACAAGAATCAGCAAATATGTGATGACAGTAGCAAATAACTGAAAGAGTAATTATTCTTTAGATTTCTGATGATTAAAATTTAATCGGAGTTAATAAATAATTGATTATTGATATTCTTACTGAACGCAAAAGTCGGCAATCCAGGGAAAAAAGTCCACATGCCTGAATGCTGATTTTTCTGTGCATCAATTCAATAGCAAAATTATTTAATTCACATTCAATCTCTTTGTTTGATCCATAAACTTCCGTTATATCATAAATAACAGCAGCAGTTCGCTCCCCCTGAAAATGATAATGAATATAATTACAAATGATTGAGGTATTGCAGGAAAAAAAAATAGGTTATCTCCAGAATAATATGCACCTCTTCCTGGAGCTCATGAACACTTGCACTCAATACGACAATCGGAAAGATAGCAGTAAGAATCCAAAAAGTGGAATCAACGAGGACCTCAGCCTTGACCGTGGCCCTCACCGGAGTAATCATGCTCATGACAACGAAATAAATATTATAAACGGACGAGCAGCAGCAATAAAAAATAGCAACAAAAGCTGGGAATGAATGGAGATGAGAAACCTCGTGATAGACTTTGTAAATTCGACTCCTCGCTTGCCTGATCACCAGGAGATTCTCGACAATCATACGAACACTGAAAGCACTTCTCACTCCATTCTCCATTAAAATAGAATGAGTTGCTGTTGCAAGAAGTGCATCATTGAGTCCTTGGAACCGATTTTTTATTCCACTGATGATCAAGCTGTACTGGACCAGCAACCAACTGACGGACAGCTGACTGAGACCAACAACGATGATATAAATTATTCCCTGGGAGTAATAATGATCGATCATTCCCATCACCAATACTCCAACCCAGATGATCATGATCGTTGCAATCCTGGTGATCGTTGATAGATAATCCACCACATTAATGCGTCTTCCGATCAATTTCGCGCCGAATCTCCCATCAAACTTCTCCAATTGATCACCAACTCTGATTATGTCCCCCTGGATGATCAGGTAGTAGATGATTATCACGATAACCATCAAGTTTCCCATTACCCCAAGGACTATCGTTATAGTATTCATCATCGATGAGTTATTGGGGTATGGCAGGGTCTTCAGATAAGGTGTGCCGATAATTATTATTCCTGTGTACATCAGCAACAGGAAAAAGCTGTACGCAGATTTCAATCGTGAATTTGATAATGAGAATATCAAACCGATCGGAGGATCTGATCTAGGTGATATTGTCAATCTCCAAGGCGCCAAGCCGAGGAAAGATGATGTTAGGTGGGATATTTGGAAGACGATTGTCAGAATTCTTTCAACCCGCATTTTTGACTTCATTCTGCTGAAGGTTCGGCCTCAGTGATGCCCTCGACTGCTGGAGTTCTTGAAATATGCAAAACCCTAATGGATGAATATTTTTATCGGTGAGGGGATCAGAAGAAAAATTGTTCAATATATTTTTTAAAGACTTCTCTCGAATTTTACTATTTCAATTTAACGATTTCCTGGAGTTCTGGGGAATATTTGAACATTAAATCGCTCCCAAGTCGCGTTTTTTGTTTAAATAAATTGTTTATTCCAATTTAAAATTCTGGAATACAGCAGACATAATGGTTTCCGGTTATTTTCAGTTGATTCGTGCTGACAGATCGATCGTTCGGAACAGTTAACCTGAAAGCAGTGATTTCGTAAAGAGGGGCAATTTACGGATTTGAACTATCGATTTTTGGTATCTGAGCACTCAGAAATTGCCATGGACATTATTTCTCCTGAAGATCGGCCGGTGTGAGTGAAACAAAAGATCGAATTGATTGGAACGATCGGTTAATCATTTATTTGGGCTGTTGTCCGGTGCCTTGAACTGCAGGACGATCAACAAATAAGTCATGACTGTTCCAAATATCTGAAAGAACGAATGAAAAATGAAGAATCAATCGCGAACAAGATGAACCGATAGCTTACCGATCGTAACAGTGTGCAGTCCAAGGAGATGAATCCGCAGGTGTTGAAATAAATTTTTTTGTGGAGCAATTCAATAGCTAGGGTGTTCAATTCAGACTCGATCTCTCTGTTCGGTGCGTACATCTCCATGATATCATAAACAACAACAGCTGTTCGATCTGCCTGAAGAAAAAATCATGAAGACAATTACGACAAAAAGAAGAAGAGATGATACATACTTCGGCCTGAAATCGGTTGACACTTGCGCTGAGGACAACAATGGGATACGAAGCGGAAAGGGTCCAAAAGATGGAATCAAGGAAGATCTGACCTTTGTCACTAGCACTGGTTGTCGGTCTGATGAGACTCAAAATACAGAAATACATGTCGCAGACACAGCAGCTGCAGCAGTAAGCGATAACGATCAGGACCGGAAAAGAGTAGTACCTCGAGACTTCCTGGAAGACCTTGTAAATTCGATTCCTCGCTTGTCTGATCATCATCAGATTGTCAATAGCCAGGCGCTCGGTTGAGGTACATCTCGGTGATATTGCACCGGCCTCCAGGATATTTGGACAGATAGCTGTGTCAAGGAGAGCAGCATTGAGCCCTCGAAACCGATCTTTGAGGACATTGATGACAACGCTGTACTGGACCAACAGCCAACCGCAGAAGACTTCATTGAGACCGCACGTCGTTAGATAGATGATCCCATTCTGGGTAATCATTTGCATGATCACTAGGCCTGTCCAGATGATCAGCATCAGGGCGATTGTGATGAAGGTCGGAAGGAAGTCCAGGATATCGGCACTTCTACCGGACAGTCTGGCAAATCTCTCATCAAAATCGTGCAGCTGATCACCGATTCTGATGATGTTCCTCCGCAGGATCAAGTAGAAGAGGATCATCACGATGACTATCGAATTACCGATTCCTGAAAGGACTACTGTAATTATTCTCATCGTTGATGAATCATTCGGGTACAGCAATTCGTTCAGACAAGGTGTGCCAACAGCTGTTATTCCGATGTAAAGGATCATCAGGAGAAGACTGTACCCACATTTTAGGCGGGAATTTGAAAAAACGAATGTAAATCCGATTGCAGGGGCTGATCGTCGTGATATTTTTATTCTGCAAGGTGATAAACCCAGGACTGATGATATCGTGTGAATTATTTCAAAGGCAATCACCGATTTTTGGAGACAGCTCGCTTTTGACCTCATTATGATGAAAGTCAAACTGCTGAAGGTTTTTACAGATAATGGCTGACGTGCCATTTATTTTTATTTGCGTCGTGTTAAATTATTGATTGTTTGTCGCACTGGGCAATTAGTAGATGCAATTACATGCACGTATCACTGATGAATTCGATTGAATTCGAGAGGAATTTATTCATTCAATCATCGAGACAAAATTGTTGACGAGTTTGACTTGATAATTTATATTCTATTCATCGATGATTACAAAAGGTTTCTTGCAAAGGGCAGATCACGCAGTGAAAAATTTCAATTGAACTTGAGTACTTGATAAAATTCTTGGATGAATGAACAGAATTTGAGAATTTTTAATGAGATTCTGCACGCGACCGACGAGTTTAGATTCAAATCTCGAGGCGCATGAGTCTCAGCGATTATTATAACCCGTTTAGATTATCAATTCCATTTTTTTTGTATCGCATTCAATGTCGATTGAAACAATGTAATTACTCCCTGATAAACTAAAGTATCTTAAATTGCAGAGATCAAGTCTACAGCAATAATAAATTATGAAGTAATAATCAGTTGATCCTGATTACAAATCACTCTCCGATGCCTTGAACTGCACCAGGAATAACAAATACGTGACCATTGTTCCGGATATCTGAAAGAAGTGACAATAAATTGGAAGGGAGTCGTCATTTTGGATGAATGAAGCAACCGAAAAGCTTCTTACTGTCCGCAATAATGTGCAGTCCAAAGAGAAAAGTCCATAGGGACTGATGTCGACTTTTCTGTGCAGCAACTCAACAGCAAAATTTGTCACCTGAGATTTAATGACTTTGTTCGAAGGAAAGGCCTCTTTGATGTCGTAAAGAACATCCGCTGTCCGATATGCCTGAAACCCAAGTAATTGTTATTGATAATGAGAAGTTATTCATTTTTCTGGTGTTGAATATTGTACATACTTCCACCTGAAATGTCGTGACACTCGCACTCAGCACGACAATTGGATACGAAACCATGAGGATCCAGAAAAGAGACTCAATGAAGACTTCAACAATTTCACTGCCAGTTGCTGGTTTTATGGCGGTCACGATGTAGAAGTAGGAATCGTAAACGATGCAGCAACAGCAGTGGAAAATAGAAACTAGCACTGGAAAGCTGTAGTGCCTGGAGATGTCCTTGAAGACATTGAACATTCGAGTTCTTGCTTGTTTGACCAGGATCAAATGCTCCCCAATCAGACGATCGACGGAAGGATTCCGCTCTTGATGTGAATTCTCGTTGATGATGGGAGTTTTAGTCGCGTCAAGAAGAGTATCGTTGAGCTTTTGGAATCGGTATTGAAGAGCATTGATCATCAGACTGTACTGCAATAATAACCAACTGATGAAGATCTGGCTCAGGCCAGAAGTGATGAGGTAGATGATACCGTTTTTGTACCGGAGTTCCATGATCACTACCGCAGTCCAAATAGCGATCATCACCGCGATCGTGACGAACGTACGAAGAGGATGGAACGAGGAAGTGCTTCCTCCAAGTAGCTTAGCACCGAATCTTCCGTCGAACTCATGCAACTGATCGCCGATTCCGATCATCTGCTTTTGCCAGATCAAACAGAAGATGATGATCATGATAACCGTGCCATTTCCCAATGTTGCCAGGAATATTGTTATCGCTCTGATTATGAAAGAGTCGTTGGGGTATGGTAAGTCCTTCAAATAAGGCAGAGCAAACACCATTATTGCGATGTAAAACATCAGGATCAGAACGCTGTATGCACACTTGAATCGTGAATGGGAAAATGATAATGTGAATCGAATTGGAGGGCTTGATCGAGGCACTATTTTCACTCTGTATGGGGCCAGACCCAGAAGAGATGAGATTGCATGGATTATTTTGTACAGAATAATGCTGATCTTTAGGTTTCGCCCTTGTGACTTCATTCTGCTGAAGGTAATGCCTCAGTGAAGGCTGCAATGGTCTCAACAGTTAGTCGTTGTCATAAATTCTGTCGCCTAATGGATGAAAATAGTTATCAGGTCGAGGATCAGGAAACAGGTGCCTTGCTAACTTCGACATTTGTTCTTTGATGATGATGACATGTACTCTCAAGATCTCTCTATGAATAGTCCCAGAAAAAATTGTCAGGATCAATTATTCATCGAGACATCAATTTTCCTCGTAGAACTAATATGAAGATTTCGATTATTTTCTTTTGCGTCGTATCGATGCATTGAACGCTCGTAAACTTTCTGTTCACAAAACAAAAAGAGTTGACCACATAGTGCAATTTGCTGATTGTTTGGTGATAGTAATCAGTTGCTCCATGCTTTTGGGCTACTCTCCGGTGCTTTGAACTGGACAAGAATCAGCAAATATGTGACGATCGTTCCCAATAACTGAAAGAATACATAAAAAATTCAAAGTCCTCTCACCAGATTGCAAAATTAACATTTTTACCGATCGCAATAACGAGCAGTCCAATGAGAAAAGTCCACAGGCGCTGAAGTCTATTTTTCTGTGCAGCAACTCAACAGCAAAATTATTCAACTCAAGCCCGATCTCTCTATTCGCTGCATACGCCTCCATGATATCATAAACAACATCAACCGTCCGATTCGCCTACAATAACCAAAATAACAATGAACATAAATAATAATAAATGATAAAAACACTTGAATATCCTTGACACCTACTTCGGTCTGAAATCTGTTGACACTCGCACTTAATACAATAATCGGATACAAACTAACAAGAATCCAAAAGAACGAGTCAAAAAAAATATGACAAGCGTCATCTCCCATCGGTTCAACCAGACTCATGATGAAGAAATAGATATCAATGATGCAGCAGCTGCTGCAGTACAGAATGAGAACAAAAACAGGACTGGAGAATAAACCGGAGACATCGAGGAAAACTTTGTAGATCTGATTTCTTGCTCGTTTGATCATCAGAAGATTGGTAACAACCCGACGATCATTCAAAGCACTTGCTCGAATCAATGAACCGTCTTTGGAGAATATTCGATAGGTAGCTGTTGCGATGAGAGTGTTATTGAGCCGTTGAAATCGAAATCTGATAGCATCGATGATAACACTGCAATGAACTAATGACCAACTGACGAAAACAGCAGACAAACCGCAATCGATGAGATAGATCACTCCATTTTCACTCTGTACTTCCACAATCACGAGTCCAGTCCAGATGATCAGCATGAGTCCAATTGACACGCATGTTGATAGATAATCCAGGAGATTAGCACTTGTTCCGAACAGCTGAGTGCCAAATCTTTCATCGAACTCTCGCAGTTCATCGCTGATTTTGACCATGTCCGTTTGAAAGAACAAGCAGAAAGCGATTATGATGATGGCTGTCGTGTTTCCAACGATTGAGAGACCGAATGTTGCCGTTCTGATTATTGATGACTCGTTGGGGTATTCTATGTCGTTCAAACGGGGTGTGCCGATAAAAAGTATTGATAGATACAGTGTTATGAGTAGAATACTGTACGCGCATTTCCATCGCGAATGGGTGATTGAGTGAGGCGTTATTTTTAATCTGCAGGGCAATAAACCGAGGAGGGATGAGATTATTTGGGGTATTTGGAATATTATTGAAGGGGTTTTTACAATCACTTTGGTCTTCATTCGGCTGAAGGGATTTGGCGAATGCTGTGATGCTCACGAACGTTTGACGCTTGCATATACATTCTCTGATCGATTTACCGTTATCATGACAAGAATCAGAAAGAGGAGTGTCGGGGCATATTGAATAGGCGAGAATTGAAGAGATTGTTCGTGGTAAATTAATTTTGGAAAATGAATGTTGACGATCATTTGGTCATCAACTCTGAACGTCATTGCGTAATCATGATCTGGTGATCATTTGCTCGGGCTACTTCCGGACGCATCAAACTGCATGACGATTAACAAGTCCTATGCAGTTTTGAACTGCACGAGAATCAACAAGTACGTGACGATCGTTCCGAATATCTGAAATAAAAAATTGAAGATTGATCTGCAGTTCTCGTTTGGATAAATAAATGAAAGATCTTACTGAAATCAACAGCGAACAATCCAACGTAAAAAGCCCACAAGCTGTAAACTCAGATTTTCGGTGCAGCAACTCAACAGAGAATATGTTCAACTCATTTTCGATCTCCCTGTTGGGCTGATAGTTCTCCATGATATCATAAATAATAGCTGCAGTTCGATCAACCTGAAGTCAAAAAATAAAAAGAACCAATTCAAAAGATTAAATCCAAAACAATGTATTCGATGGAAGTGACCGAATAGATGAAGTGACGAATGCAGGGAATAATTATTAAATAACAATTATAAATAATTATTGAAATAACTCTGGAGGTACCTCTCTGTAGAATCTGTTGACACTTGCGGTCAAAATGATGACTGGGTACAGGACAACAACGATCGCGAAGAAGAAATAGTTGAACTCTTGGATGTCGAACTTCATGTCCATTGGAGTCATGATATTTATTATGTAGATATAAATGACCTTGATAGAGCTGCAGCTGCTGTAGAAGATAGCGGGGAGAACCGGGAATGAGTAGAAATTGGAAAGATCGAGGAAGATTTTGTAGAGGGAATTCCTTGCTCGTTTGACCATCATCAGGTTATCGACAATCAGACGATCGCTCAAGGCAGTTCGCTGGAGTAATGAGTCGGATTTGGAGAGAATTGGATAGGTAGCTGTGGCAAGGATGGCCTTGTTGAGACCTTGGAATCGGTATTTGAGATTATTGATGAAAAAGCTGTACTGCATTAGTAACCAGCTTGTCACAATGTCGCAGAGACAGCAGGTGATGATGTAGTCTAGGCCGGATTCCTCCAATAGCTCCATCACCATCAATCCTATCCAAATGGCAAGCATCAGGCCAGCTGTGATGAATGTTGAGAGATTATGCAGCAGCTCAGAACTTATTCCAATGAGTTTAGCACCGAATCTGTCATCGAAATTCTGCAACTGATTGCCGATGATGATTATGTCCTCTCGGTAGATCAGGTGGAAGAGGATTATCACGATGACACTGATATTTCCTGTGATTGAAATTCCTAATGTTATCGTTCGCATCTTGGAGGAGTCGTTGGGGTATGATACGTCGTTCAAACGAGGCAGGGCAAACACCATTATTGTGATGTAAAACATCAGGATCAGAACGCTGCATGCACACTTGAATCGTGAATGGGAAAATGATAATGTGAATCGAATTGGCGGGCTTGATCGAGGCACTATTTTCACTCTGTATGGGGCTAGACCCAGAAGAGATGAGATTGCATGGATTATTTTGTACAGAATAATGCTGATCTTTAGGCTTCGCCCTTGTGACTTCATTCTGCTGAAGGTAATGCCTCAGTGAAGGCTGCAATGGTCTCAACAGTTAGTCGTTGTCATAAATTCTGTTGCCTAATGGATGAAAATAGTTATCAGGTCGAGGATCAGGAAACAGGTGCCTTGCTAACTTCGGCATTTGTTCTTTGATGATGATGACATGTACTCTCAAGATCTCTCTATGAATAGTCCCAGAAAAAATTGTCAGGATCAATTATTCATCGAGACATCAATTTTCCTCGTGGAACTAATATGGAGATGTCGATTATTTTCATTTGTGTCGTATTGATGTATCGATTGATCGTTAAATGTCTATTCAGAATAGCCACTCAGATTTTATGGGGGATAATGGATTTTTTAGTGTTTTTCCGGTTGACCCATTGATTTCTCCATAAATTCTGAATGCGCAATGATCTGATCATTTGCTTGTGCTAATTCCAGGCCGGTCAAACTGCATAACGATTAATAAATACGTCAGGATCGTTCCACATATCTGGAATAACAAATTGACAATTGAATTGGAGCGATCGGCAGTGGCAGATGAAAAAAATCGGGGATTCCTTACTGAACTCAATAGTGTACAGTCCAACGAAAAAATTCCACAGGCAGTGAATTCCATTTTTCTGTGCAGCAACTCAACAGCAAAAATGTGGAGCTCAGACTGAATATCTCGGTTTGTCCGATAGGCTTCCATGATATCGTAAACAGCAGCAGCAGTTCGCTTCACCTGAAATCCGAAAGACGCCAGATTATTCCAAAGAATCTCTACCGATTTACCCTTACATTATTTTTTTTTTAATCCAAATACACACTTCTGCCTGCAATCGGTTGATACTTTTACTCAATATTAAAATCGGATATGCATTCACAGATACCCAGAAGAACGTGTGATCAGTGAAGTTTCCAACGGCAAAAGCAGTCTCCGGATACATGAGAATCGTCACGTGGAAGTGAATGGCATCAACAGAGCTGCAGCAGTGATAGAAAATTCCGAGTAAAGCTGGGAAGGAGTGGAACTTGGAGACACTCTGAGAAAGTTTATAAACAGAGTTCCACGCTCGTTGGATCATTATCAGATGTTCGACAATCAGACGAGCACTGGAGACCCTCTGCTGTGAGCATGAGCTGTCCGTGATGAACATTGAATATTTAGCTGTGACGAGAAGAGATTCGTTGAGTCTCTGGATCCGATCCTTGAGGACATCGACGATTAAGCTGTACTGCACTAGAAACCAACTGACGAACAGCTTGTTCACACCATAAGCGATGAGAAAGCTCATATCATCCGCGTATCTTCTTTCCGTTATCGTCATTCCAATCCAAATGATCAACATCACCACAGGCCGGACAACTATCGACAGATAATCCATCAAATTAACTGTTCTTCCTACCAGTTTATCACCGAATTGATGGTCGAACTCGTGCAACTGGTTGCCGGCTCTTATGATGTCCCGTTGGTAGATCATATAGAAGATGATCATCATTGTGGCTGTGGTATTTCCCATTGTTGAAAGTCCTAATGCGATTATTCTGACCAACGGCAAGAAATTATTCATTAGTGCATCCAAGTGAGGCATGCTAACAGCAAAAATATGGATGAAGAATATCGTGAGGAGAATGCTCCACCCCAATTTCAATCTTGAATGCGATAATTGGAAGGTAAATTCCATTGGAGAGACAGATTGCTGCAGTATTTTCACTTTGCACGGCGAAAAACCCAGGAGAGTCGATATTATTCCAGCTGCTTGGAACATGATGAGGATTTTTAGCAAGTCTCTTTTTTTTACTGCATTCTGCTGAAGGCTGGAGTTTTGTGGAGGTTCTGATGTCCTTGGCTGGTGGACGGAGTCGTAAATTCGGTCACCTAATGGATGAACACTTTTATCAGGACGAGGATCAGGTAATTTTCCAGGGATTATACTCACATAAATGATTATTTCCGCTTTCTTTCTATTAGCAGAATGACATGCGACGACTTTTTCCTGTAATAAAACGAGCCATCATATCTAAAACGACAATCATAACTCAGTAATTTCAAATAACCGCGGGGCGCCGGTGCATCGGAATAACTGGGGAAATCCCCAGAATTCCCCACACGAATTGAAAACCGTACGAGAAAAAAAAAATGCTGTATCGTCCTGATAACCATGAAAACACAGTGAGAACATGAATTCAATGATGTGGACGAATTCACAAATTAGATAACAGAGTTTAACGTGGCGACATGAAACGTCTGTCGTATTTTGTGTTTCAGTGACAATCGAATGAACGAAGTGAATTCAAAAAATTTATATTAATAGATTAAAAAAAACACTAAGACAATGGCATTCAGACCTCTGAGACAGGAGTACCTGCAGATGCCAGTGGTGACGAGGGCATACACCACTGCATGTGTCCTCACCACCCTTGCAGTGGTTTGTCATCAATTTGTTTAAAAAATTATATTAAAATACTATATCAACTAGAACAACACCACCAAGGACCTCCACTCAATTATCATTATAAAAGATACCTCAATTATTTATGATACATTAATTATTAATTATAATTTCTCCTTTTGATTTCTCGTTTCAGCAATTAGATCTCGTCTCACCTTTTCAACTTTATTTCAATCCCATTTTGATTGTTCATCAGTACCAGGTGAGGATTTCTGATGATTTTTAAATTAACGCGCAATTCGTGGGAGGGTTTTAATTAATTTTCTATTGTTGCAGTTCTGGAGATTAATTACGACGTTTTTGTACTTTGGAACGGTCGGTTTCAATTTCTTTTTCAATATGATATTCACTTATAGATATTGTAGAATGCTGGAGGAGGGTCCATTTAGGGGTAAAACGGCGGATTTTGTAATGATGTTTATATTTGGTGGTGTCAGTATGATAGTATCCTTTTACAACGTAATTATTTATTTATATTCCTCGCAAAATCAACGAGTGGAGAGCAATATGCAAGCAACTTGGCAAATATCTCTGAATCTGATAAAACTAGAAAATTTTTGTTATGACCTTTTTTATTCCTCTCATTTCAATCTACAAAAAAGATTCCGAGAGAAATTTTGATATTTCTATTAGATTCGGAGATATTCCCGAAAATCTTGTATTATCTTTTATTAAATTAGTAATAATGAGACAAATTGCGGATTTTTCTTATGAATATTTCAAGATTTTTGCATTTTTTGTTAATCTACTTTTCCTGGGGCACGCGTTTACCCTGATGCTGGTGTACGTGTGGTCGAGGAGAACTCCATTCGTCAGGATGAATTTTTTCGGGCTATTGAATTTCAACGTGAGTATTTATTAGTAATTCGTGCAATTGAAAGGGATTATTAATTGTTTATGAATTTTCCAGGCCCCGTTGTTGCCGTGGGTACTCCTGGGTTTCTCTGTACTCCTGGGGAACGCAGTATGGGTCGACCTCATAGGGATGGCTGTCGGCCACATGTATTATTTCGTCGAGGATGTCTTTCCAAACCAAAGAGGGGGTTTCCGAATTCTAAAAACCCCACAAATACTGTAAGAATTCCATTCAATCGGTTTTTCAATTCTCTGGAGTAAAAACCCAAGTGGAATTCAATTTCAATATTTTATTTTCGATAATTCAATAAAATTCTCAAATTTAAATCCAGAAATTTTGGATTTTCAGAAAGAAACTTTTTGATGAGCCGCCGGTGGATTCAAATTACGTGCCACTTCCGGAGGATCGACCTGGGGGATTCAACTGGGGTCAGGATGGGGACATCCAGTAAAAAACATTCCTCATGTGTTTTTTTTTTCACGGGTGAGGGTAAAAAATTCATCCTTCAGACAATTATCTGATGTCTGGATACCGGACTGTCGAGAATATTTTGACTGCACGATAAACATCGCACATTAAAGTTTAAACAAATGGATTTTTTAAATTTGTGCTTGTAAATAAGAGATAGATGAATCATATTATTACTGTCATTGGGGTAATGATTACCGGAATGTATTTACGAGGAAATAAACTGAAACAATAAGGAAAACAAATCAAATATTTTTTTAAAATCGTTAATTCATTTTGTGGAACTCTTTTGATTTATTGGTTTGACTATTTTTATTGATCAGACATAATTAACAATTTTTTTTGGTATTTTCATTTCTAGGTTTTCTTCAACATTTCTGTCGTCGCTAAAAATGTCCTCAGCTCGTCCTCGAGGCAGTGTCTATCGATTTTTATCAATTATCCTTCATTAATCCTCGCCGAAAATGAAAATCACCTTCAAAAATCCTTTCTACGATGCGAAATGAATTTTTCGATGATCAAAAACCGTGAAATTCAATCCCAAAAAAAAATTCCGACACAGAAAAAAAATCATTCGTTCCATTTTCATACGCCTCAGGGTATGAAATACCTCAAATCCTCGAAAGACAATAAAAAATAAAAATTCCAGACACAATTAAAATAAGAGTTGATTTTTTAAAAGACGAAAGACAATTTTGGAAATACCACTGAATTTTATATCAACAATATGGTGCACCTCAGAACATCGCAGAAAAAAAAACATTACACTTAATGCATGAAATGATATAATACAATGATCAATGGCTGAATGAGAGAAAATAATAATTATGGAGTAATTATCTATTGTACAGGCTTCTAGGTTGATTAAATGGCCACTGTAGCTAGCAGCACCGTGATGTCATCTGGTTTTCCACCTGTAATTGTTGAATAAGATATTAACAATATAATACGACTGGACTGGACAAAATAATAAATTACCGATGGCATCGATTCCATTTTCTCTAGCACTCTGTGCAAAAGGTGACATGAAGGCACCATCGAACGCGAGACTGCGTGCCATCCAAGCAATTGTATTAGCCACACCCTGGATCTTCGTTGGATCCCTCTCCCCCTCGACTTTCCTCATCTCCGTGACTAGTAATTGATCCGGTACATTATCGAAAACACCATCAGTCGCTAGGAGAATCACATCGCCGTTTTCAACTCCAAAACTGGAAGTGTCAGCTGATTCAGGACTGCAAATAAAATAATTACATTAAATTAAAATCACAATTACTACACTAAATAATCACGAGGGACTCCAAGAATAGATTAATTGATTAATTATTGATTGAAATATTATATACACTGATGATTTTATTAATTTGTTTTATTATCTTTGATCAGAAAATTAAAAAATCCGGAGTTTGAAGGGAGAAAAATGAAAAAAAAATGTGTTTTTTAATGAAAATAAATGATACTTTAATTACCTGTCGCTCAGGACATGCCCTGAATGTCCTGGAGGTGGCAAAGAAAGTTGAAATGGAGTATTGAAGTAATGCTGCTGCTCCGAAGACCGATGAACAACTTCTCCTTTTCTCACAATGACAAAACCACTGTCTCCAATATTCGCTGCATAAATACTGCTCGTTTCTTTATTCAAAACAATAACACAAGCAGTACTGCTTCCTAAAAAATAAAAACAGATATTTCAGGGATGAAATTGTGATTTTTTGGATGAAATCCAGAGGATCTGAGGGAAAAAATCGATTTATCTGGGGAAAAAACGAGAAAAAAATATGAAAAATTCTGTTTATTTGATAGCTTATTGATTATGTAATGGATTATTAATAGAATAAATGTTCTCACCTAGAATTGGTTGTTTGTTCTCTAATAGTTCGTAATAACTTCGGGCTAATAATCCAGCGGGTTCTGATGGTACGAATCGACCCATTGAGACTAGTCGCTCACAAGTTCTCATCAGGAAGCTGGAGAATTCGCCTGGATCGATGCCGTAGTGCCTCCATCCACCGACACCATCGGCAACACCTGGAGGCAATAACAGTTTTTTCAATGGATCGATCAAATCAATGGACAAAAGCAAAAAGTTAACATCCCATTCAGCAGATGTAAAATTAGACTAGAGATGGTCCCGAGGTGCTGACTATTCCTGGCAGAATTCCCATTTACTCGAACCCGTGCCATATGTTATGTCACATGATTTTGAAAATTCATTTTTTGAATTTATTCATCGCATTTTGGAATTTTTAAATTTTTTTTACTTGTAAAAAATTGTTAAAACACATCGTGCATTTTTTTCGAACGATTTTTGGGGAATACCTCGGGATTGGGAGGAGATAGCGGAATTTTTGGGGAGAGACTTTTTGTGGAGAATTGTTAGAGCTACAAAAAAGGTTATTATGAAAATAT
>NW_011887816.1:421312-422686 GCF_000806365.1 Fopius arisanus | reverse complement strand
GTCGAGCACGTTACCGCTGAGACAACGCGCTCATTATGATATAATAAATTCATTAGGGGTATATATATTGAAAAAGTATCGTTTCAAAAACTTCGAATTTTGCAATTTCACTGGATATCTTTCCGATTTTCAAATATTCAGTTTATTAACGATATTTCCATTAATTAGCAATTAATAAAAAAAAAAAAATTAGAATTATTTTGAAAAAAAAAAGTTAATGACGCTGGGATTGAACCCAGCCCGTCAGGGTGACAGTCAAGCACGTTGCTGATTAGGCAACGCGCTCATTATGAAATTATTATTTCATTAGGAGTATATATTCAATATATTAAATATTTTTTTTCATTCGAAATTCCACAAAATGTGAGATTTGATTAGGCAATTGAAAATTTATTAAAATTTTTTAATGTGCGCATGTATAAATTATTTAAAAATAATTCTAGGGCAGTACGATATTTTGAATTTTCAAATTTTCCCGCGCGGACATTTTGCACTTAAAATTTTTAACTCTCGCAATTTTAATTCAGAATAACATCCTAAAATCCTGAGTCAATCCTAAAAAATAAGAAAATACAATTAAATTCTCGAGCCATTTCCCATTTTCAAATTTTCCCCCGCCGCCGCCCCCCACCCTAGTAACATCCTAGGGATAATGGCGAGAGCCCTAGAGTTTTCTATCAATCGAAAAAAATCACAGAAATTTATTTCTCTCCTAAAAATCCATTGAACCCGATAACCGCAGTTTATTATTAATAAAAAATCGAGGATATTCTCATAAACAAATAAATTGCACTGTCAGGTAATCCCTCAGTTACGTGAATTGAATTTAAATTGCTTGCGCGGGGTGGGGTAATTGTTTTGTTTACAAAACACGAAAATCTCGTTCCTAACCTCGAGATATCGATTTCTCGAGGGATTATTGATTGTTTTATATATCCTGTATGATAATTTTATTTTTAATTGTTCCAGTTTCGTAATCAATGTTGGAGGGATGGTATTGTCGGTCTATAGCAAACAATTCTGCAGAAGTAGAAGACGATGAGGACGACAGCCCCGAAGAGGAAGTACCTAATTATAAGGATCAGTACCGCAATCTCAAAAGAAAACTCAAGTTTCTAATTTATGTAAGACTGCTGAAGGTTTTCATGATTTTCCTCAGGGGGTTTTCATCATTTTCATCTCACGGGTTCACTAAATTCGGGAATATTTCGATAACCAAGGGAGATAGCAAAATTTTTGTTCTTCCCTTTTTTGGAGTGCTCACTTAGCTCTAGAAAAAAGGTACCAACAAAAAATTCTATATCTCCTCTAATTTCGGAGATATTTCCAGTTGACTGTGCGAGGGAAGGACAATTTTTTTGCTAGACTTCCATC
>NW_011887816.1:414966-420802 GCF_000806365.1 Fopius arisanus | reverse complement strand
AGCAAAAAGAAAAAGCCCAATCCAAAACCACCAAAATCCATGAACAACGCACCACTGCAATCCAACAATGTCGTCTCGGTGGTCTCCATGATGTCCGATGGACACATGACACCTGAGGAAGTCGAGAGGCACTTGGAGTCCAGGCAGACGTATCTTGAATTGGTACCTGAAAAAGCGCCTCCCACTGTTCCCACTGAAATGTTCAGCAATGATCCATCATTGGACAGTGAATCCAATGACCTTGGGGAAATGGAGACGTCACCTAGTAATATGGGAGAGGATTGTCTGAGTGTGGAGATGATGGGAGAATAAAAACGATAGGAAATTGAGAAAAATCTCGGGAAAAATCCAATGAATTTATCCTGCTGGTGAATTTTTTTTAGATGAACACCTGCACATGGGGCAGGAGATCATCGCCATGGGGAAAATATTTCATGACAGGACAGAATCCTCAGGATGTAATCGATTACGTTAATTGTTTATATTATAAATAAATTGTCTGAATGCCCCAGAACGTGGGGGAAACCAGAAAAGTATTCACATGTTCAATAATTTTTTTCAATTCGATCTTTCTGTTTACTCTCGAAAAAATGAAATACAACTGCGAACAAAAAAATGAATCTCTCTTGTCTTTTCTTCTAACCACTAATTTAAGAGAAAATTCTACAGTGACTTCTGGATTTTTTTTCATTTTTTATAAACAAAAAATTAATAATGAGTGATGAGAAGTTGATTTTGAGAGTTTTGGAAGATATTTTGGAGTCAGTGGCTCCAGTGGATGATGAAGTAATCGAAAAATCCGGGGATGAGGCCCCGAGGAGATTCAAAAGATCGACTTTCAGTCAGACTTCGATCGATGGACTCTGCAGGATATGCTACGATGATTTGAGATATCCAATTATTTATCCCTGCAGGTGTAAGGTACCCGAGAAAATATGAATAATGGATATTTGGGACTGAAACAAATGGAAAATAATATTTTATTCTGATAATAATCTTATGTTTATTAATTACATATTTATAATTAACGCAAGAATTTTACTATCAATTTTTCATCGATTAAGGTACTTTTCAACATTTCATTTCTAGAATCTCGATATTACCTCGAGCATGACGTTTTCCCCCTAAATCCATTCATCTCAACTCCACCCACGTCTCCCAGAGAAATTCCTCAAATTTTCATTTTCAAACGAGAAAAATCTCCCGAAAAATCCCGTAAAAATAGAAACAATTGATCTTTATTTTTAATTAACTAGTAACTAAATAAATTCTTATTAGATAATTGAATTAATCCCGTGAATTCGTGAATTCCTGCAGAAAAAATCGAACTATTTATATTTCCTGGGAGAGTAGACGGAAATCGTATGGATTGATCCCTGAAATTAAAAAATTAAATAATTTGTTTTTAATTAAATAAATATCAGGGAACAATGGGTGCAGTGCACCAGCCGTGCCTGGAGCGATGGCTGGAGGAGTCAAACAGATCTAGCTGCGAGGTATGCGGATATCCCTTCGACGTAGAAAGAACACCCCGACACTCACCCTTCCATTCATTGGTGATATACCTGAAGAAATCCCCCCGGGATCTTCACATATCCATAAGACCACCAAAGATCGACCTCATACGTTGTCTAGCCTTGACGGCAATGACCCTCGCTGCAATCTACATCTTCATCGTAGCTGGTGATTTCTACTCGTCAAATAATTACGATAATTTTCCACCAGCAAAATGGACAAACTATTCTCTCGTATTTGTTGGATTTTTGATAGTATTCTCGTATTTTATCTGGATAACTTGGACCCTTGATTATCATAAAAATGTCTGGTACTGGTGGTGGCAGAAAACAAGTATTGTCAGAATGAATTATCATCGTCACTCGGTAAATGAGATGAAAAATTTGAATTTGAGTTGCAATCGCGTGATCTCGAGAGTCTGAGGACAATCCTCGGTTTTTTTTTATGTTATGAGGCCCGTCGCTTTATGGAAACTTTTCCACGGCTCAATTGGGCTGTGAATATCCGAACTTTTGATGCATCCGATACTTTTTTCACCCAGATCTGAAAATAAACGATTTATCATCAATTTATCCTTTCAATTTTTCGATTTATCCTCCATTTCTAATTGAAAAAGGAATTTCTGATGAATTGTCATTTCATTTTTGAGATTTCATTCCTTTTTTATGGAAGAGAGATGACTTTTTTGATAACTCACAGCTTCAGTTCCAATCGCTGATATGTGAGCAGCGAATTTCGATAAATCCTTTCCTTCCACGTAAATCGGTTGCCCCCTGTGGTACCTAGACAATCATAAATCAATTTTAATAAAGAATCTGAAAGGAGATATAATAATAATTGCCCAATAATTACCATCTTCTCTCATACAATAATTTTCCATCTTCAATTTTCGTTTCGACTAATGGACCCTCGGACAACTGTGGAATGTGTGACGCTGGAATATTTACTGGATTATAATGTGGCATGACCACTGAAAACGCAAATTAATCAGCAATTAATGCATTAATTTAAATTTTCAATTAAAAAATCAATGAATGGAAATAATTACCCTGTTTTCTCACGGCAGTCATGACTTTTCCTCTGCTGATAGCTTTCAAATCATTCTCCACCTCTTTCTCATCCAGTAAATAATTAACTTGTACCTGAAGTACTTTTCTCCTCTTTTCCACCTTTTCAGGTACAGGATCGTTAGGTCTTCGTCTCAATTTCCTCGTCATCACGGGTTTTACCTTGAATATTACGATAAAATCATTAAAATGACAATTCAATAGGCAATAAACATTTGAAATTGACAAGATAATCATTTTCAAACTCTTCCCCGTGATTAATTTACTTCTCTATCAATCTTCCACCTCTGATTTGATTCAACTGACTTATTTATTACCTTGTATTGCTGTAAAAATCGATAAAAAAAAAATTAATAAAAAATTACATTCAATATCTCACATTTTCAGCAAATTAACAATTGGTGTTTAATTTCTAGAATAATTTCATGATTAATTTAGTAAAATTCTGGGACAGGAGTGGGTGGGATATTTGAATGAATTTATCTGGAATTCGGGGGATTAATTAGTGGTTTAATTACCTCTGTCGAATCGCCAGCTAGTTCCATCGTCTGTCGATCAGATTCAATCATTTTTCTCTTCTCCTCCATGTCGGCCAATAAATTCTCCTTCAAATCAACTTTTTTCTCCTCGTACTCCTTGGCTGCGGCTTTTTGCTCTAATTTGTAATCTTTCTCGGCCCAATCAATCAAGTAATCACGATAAATTTCGTTCAAACATAGTCTGATGATAAAAATTCATAAAAAAATGACAAGAATATCATGAACGAGTGTCACATCAAATAAATTAACATATCGACGACTTCCCAATTATTTTCACACCCACAGACCCAATATTCATTATTTTATAATTATTGTTACGAATATTTAGTGCAAGAGTAATTCGGAAAAATGAATTTTACCTCTCGTGGTACTGCGTCTCTAGTTTTTTCACCTTTTTGTTGTACTCCGGGTGAATATTATCCTTCAATTGCTGCAATTGCTTTTTTAAATTACCCAATTTGTCTTGATAAATCCTGAAACGAATTAAAAAATCAATAAACAATTGAATTAAATAATATTTCGTAGGAAGGTGGAGAATATTTTCTCACTGCTCTTTAATCTCCGTGTATTCCTCAGACTTTCCCATGTCTGTCTCACTGGCCTCTTCTGTGTCTGTAAATAAATAATATTATTTAATTTAACAACAATTATAAATCCTCTCCGAACAAGTCCAATCAATTATAAATCTCTTAAAAAATAATTAGAGAGTAGATTCAACTGGAATTGACGAGAAGCGAATGAAGAATGGATTATGTGTCAGATTTAATGGGAGTAATTATTTATTTATGGGGGAGGAACAATAACAATTACCTTCATCCGTTTCATCGGGATCTTCGACATCTCTCTCATCATCCAAATACTCTTCGTTGTCCTCGTCGAGGTCGTAATCCTCTGGTCCATATCTCGCTGAAAAGGGTGATCCCTGATACGACATTTCTCCAAAAATTTCAAAAAATCACGCTCCAATCACCCCCACTCTTTTCACTTTCAAAATAAATTATCCAATGGCTTCAATAAATCCCCGATAAATCGTGAGAGCCTCTGGAATTTCTCCAAAAAACTCCAAAATCCTTCAAAAACCTCTGAACAACAAAACAATCTATTCTCTAGGTTAAATTTCTCTTCTTCCACCCTTCCCGCCCCTCCCGCCCCTTCCGCTCCATCAAGTCACTAAAAAACCCCCACCCAACCGCTGGAGTCAAAACAACTCCCCAAAACCGGAAGTCATCCCGAAATCCCTCAAACCCCAAAATCACCCCCTCAAAAAAATTCCTCCATAAATCTTTCAAAAAATCAACCCCCAAAATACCCCCCATTCCACCCTCAATTGACCCTATACCCACCCGCTCCCGCCCCTTTTCAAATGCCGCGAAAAAAAAATTGCAGACGATTTTCTCTCAATTTTTCAGTTCGACGCAATGAATTTTCAAAATTCTCACAATTTTGGAATCACCAGGTGAAAATAAAAAACAATAAAATTCTCAGGGGATTATCAAACGACGCGCCATTTCCCGCGCATTTCCCCTACCCAGGATGCATCTCAAGGGGTGGGAGACGCGGGGCGGCCATTTTGTCGCTTAAAAAAGGCCTCCCCTCATTCCAAAATGAAAAATCCGTTGAAAACAACCGACAGTAGCCGAAGGTCGACGCTTGTAGCCGTTTTTTTCCGTCGTCTGTGTTCGTCCCCCCAAAAAGATACTAAATAAATCCGACAAAAATTATTGGTTAGGTTATTTAACCCCAAGTGCCAGTGAAAATCGTTATTATCTCCCAGTGAGTACTTCAACAAATTAATGACTAAAAATTGAACAACGGGGTACGCGTTAATTGTCGGTGATAAAAATGTTGTGGAGTTTTTTTATTGAATGTAAAATGGAGTTTTTCAGTGGCTTGGCGCCAGTCCGCCATTGCCAACGTTTTATTGAAATTACATTCGTGATTACTGGAGATACATTTATTTAATCATGGCAATTACTCGACTTTTGTTTTTACGCTGATGATTGATTAGCGATTTCAGGGATTTTTTTTTCATTATTTTTTGGGGTGCATTTCCGGAGTTTTTGGGGCTTGTGCACCGGTTGGGGGTTAGTGGGACTTATGCAATGATCTGTCGCAGTTGCCTGAGTTCATTTCGTGGGGTATAACCTCTTTTTTTCGGATAACCTAGAAATTAAATGTCAAGTCCGGGGTTTTTTGGGGTTCGAACAAATTATTCGTTGAATTAACAATAATTATCCTCGTCCATCATTTAAATATTTCCCCAAAACATTTAATCATTCGATTCGACTCTTACAAATCGCCCAATCGATCTCATTATTTCCGATTATTTTTGATCATTTCTGATTAGTTGTACGTCGGGTTAATTGCGATAATCGTTTGCCTTTGGAGAATAAATTAATTTTAAGTCCTCGCGACGGTTCCCGGGAATTAATTAATATTCCTCATTACTGGGTCAAAACCGTAATCATCGTTCATTTAATTGTAATCGAGATTTAATGAACTTCCGGAAATGACTAGGTGGGATAAATCCATTGGAAAGTGACTCTTGAAATTAATAACAATCACAATTTGCAAACAAAAAATAAATAAAAATTGAACATCGAATTTCGTTGTAAATCCTCAGAAATTTTCCAATTTTTCACTTCAAAACTGGAGACTAAAATTTCCTGCAAATCATAATTTATCATCATTATTTATTTACCATTTAATTATTTA
>NW_011887816.1:405149-413871 GCF_000806365.1 Fopius arisanus | reverse complement strand
TCAAAACTCCAAAAGTCCTTCGACTACGTCGATGAGGACATGCGCCTCCTGGAGGAAATGACAACGCGACCGAATTCATCCCCACGTTGGCCAATAACTGATCCGACGAAACCGTATGTGTGTCAATATTGCGGTGTTGGTTTTGCGCGTGAAAAAGCCCTTGCATCACACGCGAGAATTCATGGTGGGGACAGCCCTTTTGAGTGCACCAACTGCGGTGATATGTTCTGGGATGTCAATGCCCTGCGCGATCACATCCGAATAAAGCATGGTGTCACCCAATCGCCCATCGATGAATTCGATACAGCAGAGACACCCTACACCGGTGACGAGAGATTCGGTGAATTTTACTGTGAGACATGCGGTGTACCTTTTCATCGGCTCGATCTCCTGAAGAGACACAGGAAGATTCACGTTAAACAGGAAACTGGTGGTGAACAAGTTGACTCTGGTAATCACCATGTGTGCAATGTATGTGGTGAGTGGTTCGAGGAAGCTCTTGCACTTTTAGCTCATGCTGAGCTCCATGCTAGATCACCAACGAGACGTTGTCTCCTCTGTGGTGAGCGTTGTCGTGACGATGCTGAAGTTGCTGAGCACGTCAGGCTCATTCATGGTGATGATGCACCACCAAATACCTGCACACTATGTGGTAAAACTTGCAAGGACAAGAGAAGTCTTCTGAAGCACTCGTGGGTGCACAATACTGATAAGACATTTGGATGCACCAAGTGTGGCAAGAGATTTCACTCGAAAGCTAGACTCAGGAGGCATATGGTGAGTCACAGGAATAAAATGGTTGCTTGTGATGAGTGTGGTGAGGAGTTTCCGGATGGTAGAGCACTCGTGTCTCACAGACACTCTCACAATAAGGAGCTGGGGGGAAGATCATTTCCCTGCAGAGAGTGTGGAAAGACATTTGGTAGCAGAAGCTCACAGCAGATTCATATTAGAATTCATACCGGTGAGAGACCCTATGGATGTAGATTCTGCTGGAAGGCTTTTGCTGATGGTGGAACTCTCAGGAAGCACGAGAGAATTCACACGGGTGAGAAGCCGTATGGTTGTGCTATCTGTCCGAGGGCTTTTAATCAGAGAGTTGTCCTCAGAGAACATGTGAGAGCGCATCATTCAGGGCCTGATCCCAAGTGTCATGGTAGCTTGACACCTTATCTTTGTAAAGTATGTGGTGATTCGTTTGGATCGTCTGAGGAAATTATTCTCCATATCGTGCAGCACTGCGATGACAATACAGCGTTGAGACGACAGCCCCAGGTTGGACCCAGAAAATACAAGAGGAGGAGGAAACTCAAGCCCCATGAGAGTCCGATTGTCACCCAGAGGAGTGAATTTGATGGGGCGGAATTGTCCGAGTCTGATGAAAACAGCAAGAGGAAGGCGAAGAGGAGTAACAAGCGGTCTCTGGACGAGGGCTATCAGTCCGTTCTCAAGTCATTTGAGAGCTCCATTCAGAATATAAATTCAATTGTCAGTAGTTCGAAAGCTAGTAAGAGTGGAAAAGTCAAGAAGAAGATGAAGAAGGAGGAGAAGAAGGCGCCGGAGAGTAGTGCAACGTCGAATTCGGGGAGACCCAAGATGATTCACACGCAGAAGACTAGAGTGCCTGTTGAAGTTGGCAGTGATGGGGCGAAAAAGGGACAGAAAACCAAGACCATGGTGACGAGAACGCCCAAGGTGATGCCTGGTGAGAGGGGAATGTTTCCTGGTGGCGAGAGAAATCGACCGAGAACCAAAAATGTCAGTTATCATGTTGATGGGAGGAATGTCATACCCGCAACTTTTCCACAGGTTAATAATGAAATTGTGGAGACAATGGAGCAGACACCAGAGCCTATGCAGGAGTTTGTTCAGGTTAATGTGAAGACTGAGCCTCATATGATCACCAGGAGGTCAGCAGCCAATCATTCTAATGGATCGAGCATCGGTGTCAGGGATGTTGAGATCAAGAAGAGGGTGAGGAAGGGGGTGAAGAAGATGAATAGAGGGATAAAGATTGAACCTAGGGAGGAAATTCTTGAGGAGCATATACCTGAGGAGGATATTGCTGAGGAGGTTGTTGATGAGGTACCCAAGGTTGCTATGGAGATGGAGGTGGGATTTGAGGAGACCATTGAAGAAAATGGTGAGAGCATTTTACCTGATCTTGATGGGGTTCATCAGGATATCGTTGTACCTGAGAAAGTCAGTCTCAGGGTGAAGGTTGAGCCTGCAACGTCCAGGGGATTACTCGAGGATGTGCCTGAAACTATTATTCCTGATGCTATCGAGTACACCTGCGAAATGTGCTCCGCTGTTTTTTCCAGTCGTGCTGAGTTACTTGTACATGTACCTATACATATTTGATTTAGTACAGAGATTATGGTACATTAGGGATGAGGGTGGGAGGGGGTGGTAAAATTTTTGGAGATAAAATTTTTGGGGGAAATTTCACTGAGGGGAGTGGCTGGGGACTGATTAATATGTGGGGTCGTGGAGTAATCGGGGATTTCTCGGAGAAGCAGCCGAGGAAGTGCCAGCACTAGGTGGTGGATCTTCTTCGGAATTTCGTCAGCTTTAAGATGGGACCATTTTCATCGGAATCCCGTTGGTTGTTTCGGAGATATTACGGTTTTCATGTTAAGTTTCCAGACAATATTCGTTGAAATTTATTTGCATTCGGTTTTTTTTTTTTTCTTTGAGAGGGCTGGGGAATTCTGCTGGGTTCAGGAATGAAATCTCGTCGATTCTATGCCCATTCGTGTGCCCCAAAAATAGCCGATTGTTCCGGATATATTTAACTGAAATGTTACGTTAAGATGAGTAATTAATGAATTATTTTCACGAAATGTTTTCTTTATTTTCATTGCATTCTCGACGTTTAAGTTTACTAGACACATCTTTGTATTCAGCACTTGTGTAATCGATTATTAATTATTAAAATTAATCTTCTTTTCATTTTCTTTTTTAATTTCGCGGTGAGTCTCTGCTCAGTCGTGAAATTCAGTTTTTTAAGTTGTTGGATAACTCGGAGTTCCATATCTTCAATTCCTTTCGTTGAATTTCTCATTTTTTTTTTTTTCGTTAATTCTTGAAAATTAAAAAATCCCTATCACCTCTAAAATATCTAAAACCAGAAAATCAGACAACAAAATAATAACTCCGGACATTCCCTAACGCGAGTCAAAAATATAATGAGAGGAAAATTTTATACCATTTGTAAAAGTGTAAATTTGACGATTAAAAAATGATGTAAATAAAATTTACAAGAGTTTAAAATAACGTAGAGCCTTTTTTCGACTTTTGAGATGTGAAAGTAAAAGAGAAAAATTATAACTGAGGAATTATCATCGGCTAATATGTTTTTGGTAAAGTGTCGAGACATTTTAACGAACCCAAGACACCACAGAGAAATATAAACATTAAATTAATCGCTAATTTTTTTTCATGATTAAAATCAATCGATACGGATAATCATGAATTGTAATTATCTGTGCTTTATGGTAATTTTAATGATAAAATAAGCAATTAGGATAATTGATTAAATGTAAAATCACAAATGAAAAATTGTGTTGCATGGTAGAATTTTAATTCACGAATATTGATTGAGACAAAACAATTTATCATACGGAGAGGTTAAAGTTTAAGTAAAGATGATAAAAATATAATGAATTTAGGATTTAAGTCGAGATAAAGTGGATAAATAAATATATTAATCGTAAGAAATAAAATGCCACAATGGCGAATTAGTGTAACTAGATTATTTAAAGATGAGATGAAAAAAAAAACAACTTTTTGTTACCCCTAAGTAACTAATTATTGTGACGAGGGTGGATATCGAATTATCTCAAAGATTTGGATCAAAAATATTGAGTAGAAGATGATTGGGAGGATGGGAGGATAAACCATTAATAAAGGAGTTTGAGACAATTGAGGGCGTAAATTGTACATATTTTATTGGATATGGTATGGTGACGCAATTTACTGTTAATCGTAGTTGTATTTTTCTTTGAATAAATGATTAATTAATGGATACATCAGAGCTCTTTCGCATTATCATAATGATTTTAACGTCACGAGTGTAATCGGATTTCAAAAGGGGATTCTCTCCTCATGATTTTTTACTGTTTTAACTTCAGCATTAATTGTTTGATAATTTAATGGTCAGTTAGTTGCGTTTTATTCTAGGCGTTTGCATTTCGACAGACGACTAGTTTCCTAAAATTTCCTGCACTAGGGTATAAAGTCGCAGACTCCATAAATTTCCTTCTCAAATCCCATCGCCATGATGGACATGAGGATGAGAACAGCACCGATTATGCTGGTGGAGTTGGGTATTTCACCGAAAATGTAGACCTGGATGACGTATGCCAGGATGATGTCGAGGGATCGTGTCACTGATACTTTTCCAGCTCCTTCGATCTTCAGGGCTTTTGTGACGAGTACTTGACCGCTCAAGCCTGTACCTGCGACTAATCCTATTAGTCCCCAGGTCTGCCAGTCACTGGGGAATGCTCTGATGTGGTGGTGAGCCTCGGAGACGATGAAGAAGAAGAAAATAGCTGACATCAGGATCCAGCATGAGAGATTCAGGACGAGAACTGCAAAGTGAACCTCTGCACATTTTCTCATCACCACGATGTTCAGGGCGGTGAAGAATGTGGCCAGGAGGGCACAGACGTACCCCATCACGTCGTACGATTGGTTGTGTCTCTAAAAATAATTCGATTCTTCATTTTTCGTTGACAAGTCGTGAACTGGAATGAGTGCATTTTTTATCGAGTCCAGATTTTCGCTGATATCTCGAAATTGAAGGGAGATATCGATATTTTCGTTAGGACCTCTTTTGTAGATCTCATCTTTTTATAAAAAAAATGTTTATAAAAAAATTCGCTGTGTCTCTTCCATTCCGAGATAATCAAGGGAAACGGGCGAGGCATTCAATATAAAATCGGGGGTGGTACCAGGAAATTCCGCGATACTCTCGGAGATAATTGCAATTATTCAATTTTACCTCGAATATAAATGGGGGTCTGGACACCAGGACAACTCCAGCGAAGAGCGTGCAGATGACGACGACCCTGAGAACTCCACAGGGTTCTTTCAAAAATAAAAATGACAGGGCAATTACGATCACTGGAGAACTGAAAATTATTGTTGTCGCATCCCCCAGGGGTAATTTCCGGAAGCTGTAGTACAAAAGAGCGAGAGTCATCCCTCCAACAATTCCCTAAAGACAGGAAAGTTCCAGTATTTAATTATTTACCACCTCGTTTTTTTATAATTAATTAATCAATTGAAAATGATTGAGGAAATATTTTCGATTGAAATATCAAATTCTCGTTTGGCGTTGGAAAATTTGTAATGACACATAAATTAAATTTATATATAATATTATATAATATTAAGTAATATTAAATAATATTATATAATATTATATAATATTATATAATAAATTTATTAATTAAAAATCGAGACTGTTTACCTGAAAGTGAATTAACATTCTCGATCCTTTTGGTCCAGATATATTTTTTCCGTGTCTGATAGCCACCCCTAGCATCACAACAATTTGCAATATTGCTCTTATACCCAGGAGCACCATTGGATCTACATTTCTGATGGCTTTGACGAGGCCAGAGCTTATCGTAAAAAATGCACCGGATATGAACGCCAAAAATATTCCAAACCACTTGGTACCTTCTCTGTACGTCTGCACATTATTATCAAATTGCTCTGTGTACTGATAAGCTGGGTGAATACTATTGTACGAAGTTGTCGATTCAATATTGAATTTCATTTTAAATTTCTAATAATTCCCCGTATTTTACAATTTATCAATTAAAAATAATTAATAAAAAAATATTTGGGAATTAAATGGCCGATTTCGCCGATTGTTTTTCATTCGTAATTTTTGTCGCTTGATTTTTTTATTTCTTAATTATTTAATATCTGAACCTGTTGGAACAACAATCGAGACTGGAGTGGTCATTCACCATCCGCTATAGTTGTTGTTCATTAATTAATTAATTCATCACCATGTGGAGAGGATTAAAGAGGATTACAGCCGTGAGGAATTGAGACTTCTCTGACGTTATGCAACACCTGTGTTTCGGGGATTTCCAATTAAATATCTATTAAACAATTTAATTACTCTCCAATTACACATGCATCTTCGGAATTCATTCTCTTCTCGCTATTTCTCAGGGATAAATTTGACGAAAAAATTATCTGAGAGCGCAATTAATACTTCATTAAATACCCAATTTTCAGTAATCAGTCTCATATTAGTAATTATCATAATGAGGACGAGCCGTTGATGCTGGTGTGGGGTGTGAAGCCGTAGGGGGACGTCACTAATGGTGAAACTTCATTTAATTCATTAAAATTGTCTTTTGATTGATCACCAGAGGCACATGGCAACAATTTTTTCCATAAACCACTTAATTTTTCTCTTCTCCCCCATCTCTGATAAACAATGGCATTAAAAAATGCTTGAAGTGGATTTGTCACCGCCTGAAATCATGAAAAAATCATTCAATTTATTTTCAACGAGAATTTATACAAATTATTTAATAAAAAATAATCGAATTATTTAATAAAACAAAATGATTAATTGAATTGAATGATATAATATTTTTTAATCGTTTATTTGACGTTGATTATGATTAAATAATTTGTTGATAAATTCAGGGATTTTTGATAATTATTTATTTAAACAAATTGACTCACCATAATGTACCACAGAGTAATGATAATTTTCACTGGTAATTTCAACCACAAACTCCATAATAGGATTCCGTTTATGAGATTTGGCAGCCAACAGATGTAATAAACAATATTTATTAGTGCAAATTTCAATTTTATTGTTTTAACGAGCTTTCTCTCTCTGCTCGTCATCTGCGCGAGGCTGCATGTCACGGCATTCTCCAAATCTCGGGTTGATTTAACGTAAAGCACTGGATTAACAATCATCACTAGAGCAAGAAGGACGTAAGTCGCACAGTAATTCGGAAGAATCCTTAAAACAGCTGTTGATAGAGTGGTCGCTTCATGGCAGCTGTAAAAATTTATTTTTCCTTGCAAATCCATTACAATTAATTAATTAATCATCTCTAAAATATATTCCACCAATTACCTATTTTAATTGTTCATTAAACCTGTCAAAAATATAAACAAATTGGAATTTCCTGGAGAAAAGGGGAGTCTTTTTTTATTAAATATTCCAATGCGTCATTTTTCATCTTTTTTTTTTTTGGTAATTAATTAATTAATTCGAGAGATTATAATCGGTTAATTAGGGGTTAATTACGTACTTGGCATCGGGGAGGTAGAGGATGGACAATCCGAAAATCGTGAGGACTCCTGGACAGATCCAGGCGACAGAGTGGTACCAGGATGGTCTTCCTGGTCTCTCACCCAGGAGAAGCTTCATGTCGACTGCGTAGCACAATGTCCAGATCCACGCTGCCATGTAGAAGTACTGACTCCATGCCTGAAAACTAATGATTAATCATTTAAACTCGTTCATTATTTATTTATTAACAATAACTTACAGAGGATACTGCACAAAAAATTACACTGGACGTGTCACTCTCTCCTGGCATTAGTGTTTTGTAATTTAACCAGAGGGTAGATCTGATAAAAACACCTGGAAACGGTAAAATTCATGTTATTTGTTGATCCAGGAAATAGTTTAATTAACGGGAATACCTAATGACGCGAATAAATCAGCAACTGCCAGCCATATGATGATCTCTCGTCCCCTCGAGCCGGAAAATGTTTGCCACCGGTGCTGATACGCCGTTTCTTCCCTCGGTAATATCTGCAATTTGTTTAATTAATCGTAATAATAATAATCATCAGTAATTAATTCCAAACCCATCGAATCACTCGAAAAAAATCCTCAAACAAGATAAATCACCGCAGACTGCACACAACAATTTGATAATTCCCATAATCAACCTAATCAGTTAATTAAAATTAATTAGTACAGACAACAAATGACTGACAACGAAATTCTGGAGTTTAGAACTGAAATAATTATTGAATATTTTTATAATTGATATTGTAATGATGATTTTAGTAATTATCGGTATGGGAATCGATTTTATTTCGTTTCAGGTTGAAGTTTTGGATTTTAATAACAATAATTAATAACAAATACCTGATAGAGAGCACCTAGTATTCCCATAGCTGATGATAATATGCAGACGGTGTTGTAAATGTCTGTATTAAATTCTTGCATGATGATAACAGACATGTCTGTTTTATTGTTGTGTCGACAGCAGAAAGTTTGTATCGTGGGATCAGCCATGTTGAATATTCTCGAATATATCAGTCTCTAAGAAAATGATAATCTCCGCCTGAACCCCTCGAGACCCGATAAGAGATACAGCAAGAGGGGAAGACCCGAATTGTTGATAACAAGTCGGCTATAATATTATTTCAATTAAAAAAACTCTTAAAAATTTTCCATTTCGTTTTAATTCCAAGTGAATTTTTTTTTCTCTAATTTATTTATTAACTAAACATTGAATAGTCGTTTTTTTAACAGGAAATGCTTGTAATTTAAACAATTGGAAATTTGTGATTGCAATAATTAATTAATTTATTTTTAATTCCAAATGAATTTTTTTTTTCTCTAATTTATTTATTAATTAAACATTGAATAGTCGATTTTTTAACAGGAAATGCTTGTAATTTAAACAATTGGAAATTTGTGATT
>NW_011887816.1:400779-404909 GCF_000806365.1 Fopius arisanus | reverse complement strand
TTTTCTCTAATTTATTTATTAATTAAACATTGAATAGTCGATTTTTTAACAGGAAATGCTTGTAATTTAAACAATTGGAAATTTGTGATTGCAATGATTAATTAATTAATTTTTAACTCCAAGTGAATTTCCTGTTTTCTTCTTCATTTATTTATTAATTAAACAGTTGAATTTTTAACAGTAATTGTTTATGTTGTGGATAATATTAATCGCATGGTTAATTGTCAATTAATTGAGGAATACAATTTTTTGGTGGTAGCAATAATTAATTAATTTGAGAATGGACTTTAGTAATGGTGAACTTGTGACTGAAGTGACTTGGAGAACATTGACATCTTTGCGGTGTAATTTTTTTGCGAAGGTAAGAGGATCTGACACCTGAGTCGACCTTGAAGCCAGACAACATCGAGATTGATTTCGTTTCAATGTCACTCACTCCCTTTTTTTAATAACAAATACCAAATTTATCAGATTATCACAAATTACAGATTTATTATCAATCCCCATAAACGCACCCGCCGATTAATTAATTAATTCAACAATCAATAAATTTTTAATCAATCCGAATAAACGAATGACTTAATTAATTAATGCAGCACTTAATTAATTTTTTATTGATTTAAATAAATCACGGATGATTTAATATTCAAGATTCTGTCAATTTCGATGGGTAATTAATTGATTAATTAGGTAATTGGGTAATTAATTGGTTTGTGGTTGATTAAAATGGATTAATAATTAATTAATTGTTGATAAATAATCACAGAGGCACTCTGCACCGTCCGTGACCATCGGGTCTCTGTCCTGGTGGACATTTAGGATTTGATGGAGCGTCGATGATGTTTTTGGTGAATCCTCCAGAGATCTCCTCGTCCTTCTCCAATTTTTCCCTGAGCAGTCGCTCATAGAAGAACCTGAAGCGCCGATAGATCCGCTCCAGGCGATGACTCCCATCCACCTCCACAGGATCCTCCCCAAAAGGTCCTCTGTCTCTCCTAGGGATGTCTGGATCCTCCCCGAAATTTCCAATGATCAGGACTGCCCCGGAGATGATGATAACGGCGAATGATAAACGATTTAACTGTCCCATAATTATTTATCCGGGAACAACAACTTTTTGACGATTCAATGGCTGAAGTCATCGGACATCTCGATTTATTGTGGTATCGGGTGATATCATCTGATAACAGGAATCAATTATTATTTTTTTGATTGATAAATCGAATACCTTTTATCTATTTCGTGAAATTTTATTGCGAATACTGGGGCAATTGAATTCATTGTTTCATCATTATTTAATTACTGATATCAATTATTATTCAATTATTTAATGGATTACTCAACAATAAAAAATGTTTCTGAAATATAAAAAAAGATAAATAAATGTGAAGACCAGAAATATAATGATCTTAACTTTATGTTAATGAAAAAATCGATACAAAAAGATATAATTTTAAATAAACATTAAAAAAGAGGGAGAATTATTTTATGTTGTTAGCAGAGGGGTTGGCCTGTCGTTTGGCGAGTTCCTCTCGCTTGTCGACGGCTTGCTGGGCCTCCCCCTTGGGTTGGTGGGGCAGTGATCGTCCCCCAGGTCCGATGATGCTCATCTGCACGGTGGATTCGTCATTCTCATCTCGTAGTGGACGTCCAGCACCAGCTGTTCTCATCGGACTCGGTGCAGGATTACCCGAGCCCTCGTTTATCCCACCCTCGGTGTCCTGGTGTGCCACATCGGCATCCCCACTCTCCTCGTTCTGATCTGTTGATCTCACCCACTGCTTCGCTCTTCCGTCTACACCGAATTTGTAGGTATGGGCTTGGGGAGGGTACACCATCGGCTGGCTCTGATGCTCTTGGCATCTCTCCTGAACCTGAGGAAAACAGTACCAATTTTTTATTACTTCTTCAACAATTGCATTAATTTTTCGGATTGAACAACCTGTTGAAAAAATTTTTTTTATTGAATGATTGAAAAAATTGGAGAAATTCTATATTTAGAAAAATTGAACAATTTGAATAAGTGGAAAATTTAAACAAATTGAACAATTGGAAAAAATGAAAAAATTCAACATTTAGAAAAATTGAACAAATTGAATAAGTGGAAAAATTGAACAAATCGAACAATTGGAAAAATAGAAAAAATTTAACAATAGGAAAAAATGAAAAAATTGAACAATTGGAAATGATGAACAAATTGAATAAGTGGAAAAATTGAACAAATTGAACAATTGGCGAAATCGAAAAAATACAACATTTAGAAAAATTGAACAAATTGAACAATAGGAAAAAAAGAAAAAATTGAACAATTGGAAAAAATGGAAAAATTGAACAATTGGAAATGATGAACAAATTGAATAAGTGGAAAAATTGAACAAATTGAACAATTGGAGAAATCGAAAAAATTCAGCATTTAAAAAAATTGAACAAATTGAACAATAGGAAAAATAGAAAAAATTTAACAATTGGAAAAAATGGAAAAATTGAACAATTGGAAATGATGAACAAATTGAACAAATTGAGCAATGTGAAAAATTGCATAAAATGAAAAATAAAAGATTAAATGAATAAAAGATTTACCTGCGGAATGATCAATGATTTCGAGGAATTCTTTCCATCAGTTTCACTGACAACGTGACTCTCGTGACTCATCGGCTGACCTGAGGAGCTGAGTACTTGTGTTGTGTACTTGATGGTATAGGGCTGATTGGGATCAACAGGTCCACCTACAGAATTCATAACAATTCCAGAACCCCTGGGATCCATTCCAGTCATGCCGACTCCAGGACTCCTGATGTGCACTCTAGCCATGGGAGACATGAAGACTCCAGAATTTCTGGGATCCAGTTCATTCGTGGGAGTCATGAAGACTCGAGAGCTTCCGGGATTTACTCCAGTTGTCGTTGACATGACGACTCCAGGAGTTCCGAGATTCAGTCCAGCTGTCGCAGTCATTCCATTCCCAGAAGTGATGGAGACTCCAGGAGTCCCGATATTCACTCCAGCTGTCGGAGTTAGTCCATGCCCAGAAGTGATGGTGAGTCCAGGAGTCCCGATATTCACTCCAGCTGTCGGAGTTAGTCCATGCCCAGAAGTGATGGCGACTCCAGGAATCCCGATATTCACTCCAGCCGTCGGAGTTATTCCATTCCCTGAAGTGATGGTGACTCCAGGAGTTCCGGAATTTACTCCAGCCGTCGCAGTTATTCCTTTATCAGAAGTGTTGACTCCTGGATTTTTTGAATCAACTCCACTAGTAATTTTAAGTTCTATCCCACCCGCTGAATTGGAAGCACCTCCAGGACCCTTGATATCAATTCCACTCGTGGAATTCCAGGTAACCCCCGAATTTTTGGGTGTTAATCCAGCGGTCATCGACATCCTGGAATTCAATGCAGAATTGATCATTGCCCTCTGTCGATCAATTGCTTGTCTGTAAATAGTGAGCAAGGGAGGGTATTCCAACGAATTTCCAGAGCACAAAGGACACGGAGGGCAGGGAGGACATCCTGAAGCTGTTGCAGGACTTCCTGGAGTTCCCTGATTCCATTGAACCCCTGGAGTTCCCTGATTCCATTGAACCCCTGGAGTTCCCTTACTCCATTGGACCCCTGGAGTTCCCTGAGTCCACTGAACCCCTGGAATCCCTGGGAATCCGGGGTAGATGACACCTCCTGGATTTCCTGAGTGATCCTGTGGACGGGATGGATCGGGGATGTAGTTTATGCCTGGTGATCCACCAGGTGCTGATGACGGTTGCTGGTCCTCTGGTGACTGGATGACTTTAGGGTAGTATATTACTCCTGGCTGACCACTTCCTGGTTGTCCACTCACTGGTTGTCCAGTCCCTGGCTGTCCAACTCCTGGTTGTCCAGTTCCTGGCTGTCCAGTTCCTGGTTGTCCAGTCCCTGGCTGTCCAACTCCGGGTTGTCCAACTCCTGGTTGACCTATTGAACCGCTGAGATGCGGTGGGACGATGATAAATGTCCCAGATGCCGGGTCGTATACCAATTCAGGAGAACCTGGTGATCCAATTCCTGGTTGACCTATTGAACCGCTGCCATTCGGTGGGGCGATCGTAAATGTCCCTGATGCCGGGTTGTATACCAATTCAGGAGAACCTGGTGATC
>NW_011887816.1:364519-400514 GCF_000806365.1 Fopius arisanus | reverse complement strand
TCCAACTCCTGGCTGTCCAACTCCTGGCTGTCCAACTCCTGGTTTACCTATTGAACCACTGAAATTCGGTGGGACGATCGTAAATGTCCCAGATGCCGGGTTGAATACCAATCCAGGGAAACCTGGTACTCCAACTCCTGGCTGTCCAACTCCAGGTTGACCTATTGAGCCACTGAAATTCGGTGGGATCATAAATGTCCCAGGTCCTGAGGTGAATCCCATTCCAGGAGAACCTGGAGATCCAGCTCCTGGCTGTCCACTCCCTGGTTGTTCAATTCCTGGTTGTCCATCCCCTGGCTGTCCGACTCCTGGTTGCCCGATTTCTAGCTGTCCATTCCCTGGCTGTCCAACTCCTGGTTGTCCAATTCCTGGCTGTCCACTCCCTGGCTGTCCAATTCCTGGTTGTCCAATTCCAGGCTGTCCAATTCCAGGCTGTCCACCCCCTGGCTGTCCAACTCCTGGTTGAGCAACTCCTGGCTGTCCAACTCCCGGTTGACCTGTTGAACCGCTGAGACCCGGTGAGAAGATTGTAAATGTCCCAGATCCTGAGTTGAATGACAATCCAGGAAGACCTGGAGATCCTGGAGACCCTGGTGACCCTGAAGATCCAGAAATTCCTGGAAACCCTGAAATCCCTGGTGACCCTGAAGATCCAGGAGATCCAGATGGCGATTGATTCCCTGGAGGACAATCCGTTTTAACATTCTGTCCAGGTTTTACCTCCACGCAGAATGTCGTCGTCTGTTTTTTCGCTCGATTTCCTTTTTTAACGTCTGATTTTTCAGCATCAACCGCTGGCACTGGTGCCTTCACTGCTGCTGACGGTGATGGTTCCACATGCTTAACTGTGGATTTTAATTTGGATGCGCGGGGCGCTGCTAGGGCGCAGCCCACGGTGAAGAGCACTAGGAGTTGGGGACGCAACCGCATGGCTTATTCGATTGAAGACTTGGGGATCGAATGCCTCGAGGTGGCCAGACATCCGCTTAAATGTCACTGACGATTCCTGGGGTACACTAGGTGGGGATGACACATTTTTCGTTACGCATCTGATTCTGCACCGCACGCAGGTTTACGCGGTGATTTGTTAATGTTTTATAAATAATTGGGGCAATCGGATCTTTTATTGCTTATCGCCAAGGTCGAGCTTTTAATTTATTTAAACAATTCCAATAATTCCAATAATTACAATAATTCCAATGATTATAATAATTCCAATAAATCCAATAATTAAAATAATTAAAATAATTAAAATAATTAAAATAATTAAAATAATTAAAATAATTAAACAACTGGCATTTATTTTTTCACAATCAATTTTTTTTTATTCAAACGGAGATCAAATTGAATTAATTAATCCTTTTTAATTAATCCTTTAGGTGTAAATTTTAATCCAAAAAATCATTTCAATTTTCATTTATGAATTTAATTTTTCAATTCGACAATTAAATTTAATTGGATTAATCAGCGCGTGTTGAATAAGGAATTTGACGCGTTCGTTGAATTCATTTTGAATTCCAGATTATCGATGTCTTCATCGAACTTGAACCTGATTAATCCGCTAATTAATTGACTCAGCATTTCAGGTTGAATGGAATTCGCGAAAAATATATTCGAACGAAATAATTATTAGAATTTCAATTAACTCCATTATCAATAAAAAAAAAAGTCAATGCCATTCGAATCCCATCACCAAATGAATCTCCCAATAATAATAATAATAATTATAAAAAAAAGAGAGAAAAATTATGAACAATTAATTGAATTTCAGTAATCCATCGCAAATTTCTGAATATATGGGAATGAAAATAAATAAATAAATTTGGGAATGAATAAATAATAAATAAATAAGAAATAAATAATTAATTTGAACATTCACATTTTTTATTAACAAAAGTACATGGAATGTTTAAAGTTTCATTCTAGGGTGAGGGAGTGGTTTTGGAAGCCTCGGGAGCATCATCTCCACAGGGTGGTGCCTCCACGCTGTTCTCATCCCGGAGATGACTTTTTTTTCCCTTCTTAGAGGGTGCACGGCCCTGGAGCATCTGATGAAAGGGTGCAGAGGGTTCCTTCTTCCCTTGGAAGCCCTCACCAGCCCCCCAGGGTGTACCCCATTGCCGAGATATCCCCCCGTAGATGGTGAATGGATCCCTCATACCCACGGGTGAATTCCCCAACCTGTGATCGACTGCGATCCCCTGGGGCACGTCATAAAACTCTCCAGACTCTCCCAGGTAGTACTCGTCATTCCTGATGTCGTAATTCCTCGGCCTCAGGGTCTGATCCACTGGATATTCCGGTGCTGGGGTAACAAGATCATCAGATAAATCATCAGGACTCAAAAAATTTATCTGTAAATAATTTACCTTGATAATTCGTAACCTCAGGAACTCGGAAATAGAATTTCTCCTCCTGCATCCCATTGTCGTCCCCTAAATTTCGGGTGTACCTTTGGGACTTGGATTTGTAAAAGGCCTCTTGGGCCTCTCGCTGGGCCAATAATATGGCCCTCGTCACGATTGCCTGCAGGTGTGGGTCTGTCCGAGGATCTGCCAGTCTCGCTGGGGGAACTGATACCTTTGGAGATGGCTCGTCCAGATCACCTCTGTACATCAGGAGGTTTGTGTTCGCGATCTCATCGCCGGTGGGATGTCTCTCCCCCCGGAAGGGTGGGTAATAGGGCTGGGGATAGGACTCCGGGAAACTTCTAGGGTAGAAGGGGTACGAGAAAGGAGTGATTTGATTGTTGTATCCATAATCTGCTGGAGTATTCCTGTAATTATTAATAATAATTATAATAAATTGTAATTATCAGTACTTTCGCTCAATTATTTGATCCACTGACTCAATTAACTCACACGGAATTAATTATTTAATCAATAGTTATCATAATTAATCATAAATTCAAGTGACCTGATAATGAAAATAATCTGACAATTAGATCGATGCCAGTTTCTCCAGAATATCTCGGGACAGAGAGAAAATATCAATATTTTTGTTATAACATTTTTTGTAGAAAAAAGTGAGGGCTATAAAAAAGGTAATAACAAAAATATCGATATTTTTTAGCTGTTCCGAGATATTCGGGAAAAACGAACACCGAGAAAATGCACACTTCGAGGATTTTTTCGGGGAATGGTTTCCATTGATTTAATTAATTAATTAATTACCATTGGGCTGCGAGTCCTTCTGATGTTTCTGGAGTGCATGTGGAACATGTCGATCTGGGGTATCGATGGTTTTTCTCCATCGATCTCCCATCAGACAGAGTTACGATTAAAAGAGTCACTAGGATTGCCCTCAGCATTTTCGATTCGACACTGAACTCCATTTTCGTCTCTTCCTCTTTATAAATAAAAAAATCAGGCGGAAGTATCCGCATAATAAACAATTAATTGTTTTCCTGGTACTCCAGAACGAAATTAATGACGCAATTTAAATCAATCTCCATACTTCCTTTATTTTTATACAAAAAAGATTTTTACTATTCACAATCTGAAAAATCGTAAACCGAGAAAAATTTCCCTCGATTATTTCTGTAATCACAATTTTCGTAAGAATAAATAGAGATAATTATTTCGAAAATTCCCCCTCAATTCTCATCTCAAATGTTAATCGCAAATTGTTTATAATTTTTAATCCAACAAATTACCAGAATTGATGAAGAGAAATTATTTTAAAAAATTCCTCGTAATTTTTTATTAATCATATAACGTCCTTGAGAAAAATTGCAAATTTTTTTTGAAGGAAGCCCCAGAAAACTGAAAAACTATTGCGTAATTACGAATAATTGTGTCACGAAAATATTTATCACACGACAAACGTCCGGTGTCAGCAGTTCCTCAGAATTTCTTCACTGACATAATATTTCCCACGAAAGAAATGAAAAAATAAAGAAACAAAATTCACTGCTTAAATAAATTTAATAATACTCATAAAGACCTGCTCTTTCAATAATAGTACAATTATTTAAGCAACAAACAGCTACAAAATGATAATTAATTACCATAAAAAAAAAAAAAAAATACTGACCACTAACAACAATTCTATTACAATTGCCACTAATCAATATTCCATTGCGTGAATTGTTCATAAAAATATATATAAAATGGTGGATAAATTGAGATATGTGAATTATTGTGCAATATATGAAACGGAATTGATCTGAATATTTAGATATCAGTCAGAGTTTCGATTTTGGTAATTGAATAGGATTTTCCGCAGCTGTAATTAGCTCTCGCCACCACGTGGGTCTTCCAGCGGAGTCCGGATGCCCCCTGACAGCCTCTTCAAGACGTTCATAAACCTTTCCATCCGCCATACCAAGTACTGAATTAACAAGAAAATCGGGTGGAGCTAGTGCATCGACGATAGCCACAGCCTCAGGTTTCAATTCTCCACACAATCTTAAAATTCCATTTCGAATATTCTCGACCATCAGATGTCCAGAGCAATAACCGCCCTGATAAAAGGTCGCCAGATGCTTCTCCAGGCAGAACAACGAATAAAGCAAGAGACACTTCTCCAGAATGCCATGGAGCGCCTGAAGCTGATGTCCAGGTGGTAGCATTCTCTCAATCCTCATAACGCAGTACCTGATAACCGTGAGCTCTCCATAAGCTCTTGCCAAAGAGGATGCAGCATAAACTTGTGCTCTAGTTCTAGCTGTAAAATTATCGACTCCTTTATCTCTAGCTATTTTAAATTTACGTGACATCTCGACAGTCAGCCATGTGATGAGCCACTCGTAAGACTCCCTGACGAATTTCAGAGACATTACATCGTCAACGTGACACCCAGTGAATTTTCTATCGAGTATCTCATCCCCTTTGAAAATAAAATTAATGGATTCCAGGGGACTGCCATCAGTTATCCCCTTTTGAGCTCCTTCCCACTGCCTGAGAATCCAATTACTCGTCTGCTGAGCTAGTACATTGTTATCACCCTCGTACGTCACCGTTGGCTCATGATCAGCAGCCATATCACCTAATTTAGCACTTTTGTGATAGCCATGACCTCCACATGCCTCTCGGCACTCACTGATTGCTGATTTCGCTGTCCATGTCAGCAGTGGCTTTATCGCTGAAATCATCGCGTGCAGTTCACCAACGATTTCTCTTATATTTTCTATTTCTTTATTTGACATTGACTTGTCGACGTTGTTGAAGAAGTCGTGGGAGAATTCAGTCATGAATGCACGTGTTACTACACCAGCTGCCATGTAGGGAAATATTCGCCATTGGTGCAGTTCGTATTCGATGATTGGGGTCTCGGTGGCATTATTATCTAGGGATGATGAAAATTGCCTTCGAACTGCTGCGTATCGTACAGCTATTGTTGATGCTATTCCGATGCTATTTACGCATTCACCGCTGATACCGATTCGGGCTGTTGAGAGATTTTGGAGGACTGCACCGAGAATTTTTTGAGGATCCGAGAATGATGTCTGGTATTCACCCTCGGGTGTCACGTCACCTGTTCTATTTAATAAATTGTTCTTTGGTATTCTGTAGTTGTTGAACATTATGAATCCGTTGTCTATTCCGTGGACACCTGTTTTGTCACCCATGTCACCGACAATTATTCCAGGATAAGGAAGATATGTCTTGGGATCTCTCACGGGTACCACGAAGGCGTTCAATCCGTGGCACTCACCCTGGGTTATTAATTGAGCGAAAACAATAGCTACCACACTTGTTTTTCCTAGATTTCCCACCCAGCATTTGGCTGCGTGAAAATCTGGAGTGTTTATTACAAATTCTTTGGTTGATGGATCGTACGTTGAGGTCGTACGCATCATCTTTGTGTTGCTTCCGTGGCCGATTTCGGAGAGGGCAAAACAACCCACCATTTTGTTATTAAATACTTTTGTGTATATGGGGAGATGTCTCTCTGTACCCAGACTCAGGAGAGTGTTACCGAAGATGTAACAGCTCATCGCCATTTTTACACCTAGAGCTGGCTTGAAGACAATCAGAGCTTCGTGGAGGTCCAGTAGAGATACCAACTGGAAAAAATATATAATTTGTTTATAATTGTCATAATTTTTATTATTATTCCCTGATATTCACTGTCATGACTTTTTTTTTTAAGGAACAAGGGGAAATTGATGTCAATTACTTTCTCTTTGTACGAACGATGGAGAAGACCTGGCAAAAATTTCAGGTAATCCATCTTCGCTAATTGGATAGCAGTTATTCTTTTTTGCTCGTCGCTGGATAAATTCTGGGAGGGAATGGGGTGATAGTCCGGATCCTCTTCCATCGCCCTCCAGAGCAGTCTCTGTTTGAATAAAATTTCCGTAATTAATTGTGTCGGTGGATTAGGGAAAATTTTTGCACCTTGAAGCGAATGGATTTGACTTCCTCGAGGACGAGTTTCATCTGCTTCCACGAGAAAGACGCGGTCTCACGGTATTTTTCGAGGGGACCGCCACTGGGTACGTCCTCCAGCCAATCGTGATCCTGAAGAAGATCAGGACCTGCTGAATCCTCTTCTTGCAATGTTGCATTCGGTGCCATCTTCAAGGTAAAACCTAAAATAATTGAAGAACTAAATAAATTCTACAATAAAAAATTCCAATTCCAACTGCATAAATAAATTCAATAAATTATTGAAGTGTTCATTTATTTATTATATTATTTAGGGAGTATGGAAAAATAGAAGGTCAGTCGTTGAAAACTTGAATTTCTCTCAATCTCTCAATTTTTAATGGAGTGATTGATAACGAGAATTTTATCAAGAGATAAACCACATGATGACTTAATAATGAACCGCTGAATTGAATGTAATTGGGCTAGTGGAAACGAAGACCTAGGGACAGACAGTAAAAACAATTTATTATAAAATTCATCTCAACATTTATTTTTAATTGTTTATCGCGCCTTGAAATTTTGTAATCGAATAAAAAATCTTCAATAATTAATCTGACATTTGTATTACGATTTGTAATTGAAAATAAATAAATAAATAAATGAAAGACACTGGTTTAAACTTTTTCACTTAAACAATTCACATTAATTAAATAATTCCAATTTTTTTGGAATTTGTGATGGGTATTTATCGAATAAATAAATAATTGAAGGATTATTATTCCATTCCCTAGTTTATAAATTCATTTGTTTGTTTATTGATCTGGTTGTTGATTCCCTGGGACTCACCGGAATTATGGAAAAATTAGGGACTCAGGGAAAACAAAAAATGATAAAGAAAAAATTGAAAAGCCACGAGGCACTTTCTGGTGTGTCCTTCACGTGTGATTAGTCGTTACAGAATCTGATGTCGGCCTAACACCGGGGAGTGACCGTCAATCGTTAGTCGTAAAGAATAAACCAAGAATTATCCATTCACAGTTTTCTACTTCACCTCTAGAGTCCTCAACAGATTATCCACGAAATTCCATCGGTAAAATATGAAAAACCACCAGCTGACGAGCATCGAAATTATCTTTCGAATTTCTAATCAATTTCTTCATCATTCAATTTTTTTTTTGTTTTTATTTTTATTTTTACATGTACCTCGAACTATTGTTGATAGTCGGTAGAGCAGAGACGTGTTCTAATTATTTTTGAGGTTACTAAATCCAGAAAGTGAATTTCCAGATCTGGAGAATTTAATTTTGAATTTTCGGTGGTTTTTTGGAATTCCTGGGAGCATCCTGGTGTCATACAAATTATTGTAAGCTTTATTTATTAACAATTGAACAATATTCATAAATTCCGAATAAAAAACCGATTAAAAATCCGCTGAACAATTTTATAGAACTTCCATTATTATTATTTATTAACTCCCTCCTAAAAACACTAGAAATTGATAAAACCTGAAGAATTGTTAACGAAATTTTCCATTTTTATTAATCATCATAATTAATTAACGATTACCAATGAATGTTAACAATAAAAAACCTAATAATTCCGGTTTTGCGATGATTATCCGATTGTTATAAAACTTTGACAATTGAAATATGAAAAAAAATTAGACGAATGCCAAAAAACATTCCTGATTCTGTTCCAGGTGACGATGGGCACATTATCCTTGAAACAAACGCTATCAGATCACCAGGGAAGAGTGTGGAATGTTTCTTGGCATCCGGTGAAATTGATGTTGGCATCGTGCGGTGAAGATAAAAAAATTCGTATTTACTTGCACGAGGGTGGTAAATACGTCATGAAGCTCATCCTCGCGGAGGGACACACCCGGACAATCCGTGAAGTATCGTGGTCACCGTGTGGCCAATACCTAGCATCCGCGTCTTTCGACGCAACAATTGCTATTTGGGAGAATAAAGGAAATAAATTTGAATGCTCAGCTACTCTCGAGGGTCACGAGAATGAAGTCAAGAGTGTCGATTGGTCGTGGAGTGGTCACTTACTTGCAAGTTGTAGTCGAGATAAATCGGTTTGGGTTTGGGAGTGTTTTAATGATGAATATGAGTGTGATGCTGTGCTTAGTGAACATGCACAAGATGTCAAAAAGGTAAAAATATTTGATTATTATTAATATTACGATAATTAAGAAAATGTTTACAATTTACTGGCGTGAAACCCCAGGAGTTGGGAGTGAATGAATAAAATGAGAATTTCAGGTTCGATGGCATCCGCATGAGGATACCCTGGCATCAGCATCATACGACGACACCGTAAAGATCTTCCAGGATTGCACAGATGTCTCGGAATGGAAGTGTGTTGCAACCCTCTCCTCCCACACCTCCACCGTCTGGAGTCTCTCGTTCGATGAGTCGGGATCGAGACTCGTCACCTGCAGCGACGACAAAACCCTGAAGATCTGGCAGCAGTACCAGCCTAAGAATATCCCGGGAATTCCAACGCCGAATGATGTCGCCGTCTGGAAGAATGTCTGCACCCTGTCTGGGTATCACACCAGGACAATCTACGACGTCGACTGGTGCAAGAAAACTGGACTCATCGCCACTGCCTGCGGGGACAACACCATCAGGATCTTCAGGGAGGAAAACGACTCTGATATCAATCAGCCTAATTTCTCGATGGTTTCTGCCACTGAAAATGCCCATTCCTCCGACGTCAATGCTGTCAGATGGTCCCCAAAAAATCCTGGGGAACTCGCAAGCGCTGGGGATGACTCCAAAGTCAACATCTGGTTCTACAGCGACTGATTTTATTTTTTTTCTTCTCAGTTTTCGTACAGAATTCACCGAATTCTCAATAAATATTTAAAAAAAAACACTTGTTATTGTATATTTCGATTAATTACTCCCTCAAATGATTATTATTCAGTAATTTTTTAATAAAAATCGTGACAGCTGGGATTTTACATTTTTAGATACAATTTTTTAATTCGAAGATTGTGATTCTAATGGAAAAATCCTTGAGGCCAATTGTCTGGATTTTAATTTCACTGGCGCATTTATTTATCAGTCTTATCTCACATATTTCAACATTAGAATACGTTCACCAACTTATCACCATTTATTCCATTCATCAATAACAATTCCGCATCAACTGGTTTTATAGAAAAAAACGATAACCGGAAAGTGAAGAATTTATTGTGCAATTACATCGCAAAGTTGCCAATTACCCGTCGAATAAAAATATTATAAATAAAATAAATGAATAAATACACCAGGAGGGTAATAAACAAAAGACTTTTTGCTTTATATTTATTTATTTATTGTTTATTTTCGAGTTATTAATTTATAATCCTTAAAACTAATTACATCATTTGCAGATTCATCTCTAGATGCTCTATCGATTGATCCGACCCCCGAATTTATTGATTCACTGGAGCCTGATTAGAATGTCCACAAAAATGAATCCGGGGATTCCCCTGACGAGAGTTGTGGAGGCGATGAATAATTTTGCTGACCAATCGCTTGCGGAGTCCTGGGATAATGTCGGACTCCTGGTGGAACCGACGGAGTGCAAAAATATCTCTAGGATACTTCTCACTAATGATTTAACCGAGAGAGTCATGAAGGAGGCGATTGACCTCAGGACCGATCTCATCATTTCGTATCATCCGCCGATTTTCGCGCCTCTGAAGAGCGTCACCACGAGAACGTGGAAGGTACGATTGTCAATCATTTAATTTTATTTCAATAAATCATCAATTATTTGTCAATTAATTATTATTTTTAGGAAAGAATTGTGGCGAAATGTCTGGAGCACAAAATAGCGCTTTATTCACCCCATACTTCATTCGATTCAATTAGAGGTGGGGTTAATGATTGGCTGGCTGGTGCCTTCGGTGAGTCATTCAAATTAATTACTCTGGATTCATTTTTTTCATCATCATTCATTTCCTTGTTTTTATTTCCTCATTTTTATTTCCTCAATTTCCATCTGCTCTTTCCCGTTTCCTGGACAAATCATCATTTTTCGCATTGACTCATCATTTTCCTTTTCGCAGAGACTTTAACGTGCGAACCGATTCAACCCGCCCTGGATAATTCTCGGAATGGAATGGGCAGAATTTGCACTTTGAAAACACCGATAACCGATCAAGAAGCTGTCAATCTCGTCAAACGTCAGACTAATTTGAATTTCGTTAGACTGGCAAGAGTTCACAATCCAGGTTGATCAATTAATTATTTATAATTTTTAATAAAAAATTTCAGGTGTGTTCATTCAATTTTTTATTTATTCAGATAAAATGATTAAAACTGTCGCCCTTTGCGCGGGATCTGGAGCTTCAGTTTTAAAAAATGTCCAGGCTGATCTCTTCGTCACTGGAGAAATGCTGCATCATGATGTCCTGGATGCTGTCCACCGAGACACCGCTGTCATTTTAACTAATCACTCGGACTCCGAGAGAGGATTTCTTCCGGAATTCTCAGGAATTCTGGGGAAGTCCCTGGGAGACGGAGTCGTGATTAACGTTTCGAAAACCGATAGGGATCCCCTCATGACTGTCTAAATCCCCCATCAACGAATAAATTCTTTCAAAATCCTTATCCATTAATTTATTTATCACTCCATTAATTTATTTATCACTCCATTAATTTATTTATCACTAGCCAATTCTTATCCCCAAATCAACGAAACAATTCGGTTGCAGAGATGAATTTGTTTAATTAATTCATAAAAATTATGCAATTATTGTTTGGGATTACGAAATAAATCCTTCGATATTATCGATTTAAATTGAGAGTATCGACTATTCAAAAGCAGACGAATAATTCAGGCTTCAAGCGGAACGATTTGTCTGGTTCTCACGAAATTAGCATGAGAACCTGTTTATTTTTCTAGAGACCCCGAAGACCAGTGAATTTTTTATCCCCAAATTAATTCAGATCACTCCTGCCACCAATCGAATGACAAACGATCCGTCCATCAAATAAATAAACAATGACTATCGAAACATCAAGGATTTCGAAATTGCAAATTGAACGAGAATTAAAAATTAAAAGATGTTCTTGAAATTCGTGACACGGGAGATTGAGGAATAGTATTTGAAGTTGAGATTTATGATGAGGTCTGCTATCTGGAGAATGAGGACTGACCCTGAAGATAGAAGATAGGATATACAGGGTGTCCCATTATATCCCACAACAAAAATTTTAAACAATCAAAATTAACAATATCAATATTTATATATTATATATATTTTTTTTAATTCTCCGGAGTCATTCAATTTAAATATCAAATTCCAAATTTTCATATTTTATATATGAATATATAAAATATATTATATATTATATAATCGATATATTTTGTTTATTATATATTAATATATCAATATATTGGATTGACTGAATATTTTTTGTTTATGAAAAATCACGAAAGGTATTATATATTTTTATTATTATATATTTGATATATTTTTGATATTTTTGTATATATTAAATGTAGGATATATTGATGATGGATTTTGTGTGCGGATATATCCGATTTGAAAATTGTGTTGGCGGTAATGAATTTCCGGAAAGCCGGGGAATTCTGAAAAGGGAAGAATAGAATTGTTGGAAAAGTGGGAATAGAGAGTGTCTGTGAGTCCATCGAGGCAAAACTGACGTTGTGGTCAAGCAGCGAAACGAGTCCCCACTGTGGACCCCAAAGGGGCCCCTTGGCCTCAGACAAGCGTCCGGGGCTTCAGTACTGGCCCATCTCTCACCGCAAAATCACTTCACAGTTAATCCGTTCCTAATCCAACTATCAATCAATAGAACGAGACAACGGGATATTTATTCTCCCAACGGATCCATTCGTAAGTCGTGGCAGTGACATCATCCGATTTTTATTTTAAATAAATGAAATTGATTTTTTTTTTTTCGAAAATTATTTCATATCGATTTAAAATCCGGGAGACTTGTGCTCTTGAAATTTTGATAACGATTTTTCAACCGATTTTTTAACGATCGTCGATCGGAAAAATCGAAAAATCGATACTTCCGGTTCGTAAAATATTTTGGTATGGGAAATTGATTTTTCAAAAGAGGTGATTGTTTCTGGTGAAAGTGGGGGAAAGCCTGGATAATTGAAAAATTTAATTTGTGGATTAAAGTGTGTCATATCGATATGTAGCAACCGGTTCTCGATGTATTGCACAAATACGAGGTAAACGTGAAAGAAAAGAGTCCGTATTTGGTGGTGATAGAGGTCCACAGAAGGCGAATGCCCAAGGTGAATTAAAATCACGAAAAAAATCCCGAGAAAATGAAAAAAATCGGCAGAACAATCGCCCCCCAAAAAAGCCCATTCAAAATTCAAAATCGCCACCCAAGAAAAATTCCCTAAAAAAAAAAATTATTCAATAAACTATTCAATAATAATCCTATCAACAATAACAATAAAAATATTATCATTAAAACAACATAATAAAATTAATAAATAATAATAATATCGATAAAAAATTGATAAAATCAAAAAGGAAAAACGGAAAAAAAAATTCCTATTGTATCCGTATGTTTTCATCGCAATATAATATATAATATATTCAATATTATAGTTATTGTATAATTATATATAAAAATATATATTTAAATATATTCTTAGGTAATGCTAGGGGCATGTCATATTTTGACGGTCTTCTTCGGCTTTTCATTTTTCTTTTCATCTTCATTTTTTCCTCCAGAGGATGGCTTGCCCTCGAAATTGTCCGGAGGAACCGGCTTTACCGCTGCGTCCAATGCCACTTGGTTTCGACCCACACACACTACCTCAAAATTATCTCTCATGGGAATACAATCGGGAATCTGAGAGGCGTCTCAGTTGTGTCGTAGGATGCATCTCCTATGGAAAGACTCACCCACTCGGCGTTAATTATTCTATTATCATTTGTTGTTGTATATCGAATTTCCTAAGCGTGGAAATACCCCGGAAAAATCGGGGGCAAGTGGATTTTTTTTAGTGGAAATCCCCCGGAAAATTCGGGGCAAGTGGATTTTTTTTGTGGAATTCCCCCGGAAAATTCGGGGCAAGTGGATTTTTTTTTGTTGAAAATCCCCCGGAAAATGCGGGGCAAGTGATTTTTTTCTGTGGAAATCCCCCGGAAAATTCGGGAGGCAAGTGGATTTTTCTCGATTCACTGAATACCGAATTTTCCAATCATGAAAATCCCCGGAAAATTCGGGAAGCAAGTGGATTTTCCCCGATTCCCTGAATACCGAATTTTGCAATCATGAAAATCCCCGGAAAATTCGGGAAGCCAGTGGATTTTCCCCGATTCCCTGAATACCGAATTTTCCACTCAAGAAAATCCCCGGAAAATTCGGGAAGCCAGTGGATTTTCCCCGATTCCCTGAATACCGAATTTTCCAATAATAAAAATTCCCATTTTACTCTCCCATTTTACTCTCGATGATAATTCAAAATGAAAATTCCAATTTTCTCAGAGATAATATCCACCCAAAAAAATCCGTCCCTCCTCCTGATATATTTATATTAAATATTTATATATTTTTCATTACCGTGGAAACTGGAACAATATTTTCTATTTCTCATTCTTCTTTGACCTAGTTTTCAATCGAGTTCATAAAAATACGGGGGACGATTCCATTTTTTATTTTTCGAAATCGTGGGCTGTCAAGGGCATAATCGCCTACGCGAAAAATTCTGCAAATAGGAAATCAATGAAGCCATCAATTTTTATTGCAGTTTATTTATTATTCATGACGGATAACAACGCGCGGTTTAAAACCGAGGAAATTACAGCGGAGGAAAATTATTCGGGAAATTTCAGAAATTTGAATTACTGGGGAAATTACGCGAAATTTTCCCCGATTATTTTTCAATTAGCATTTCAAGTGTTTTAAGCGTCTGTATAATTATCTAATTATTTAAACATTATTATTGAAATGTATTGCGTGCCCCAATTGTTTCCGCCATTTTGCTACTCGCCATTCGGACACCCAAAATGGCGGAAATAATTGGGGCATTTAAATTCTTCTGGCATCAATTTAAAAACGGAAAAATGGGAAAAATTGAAGTTTTGAATAATTGATAAACAATAAATAAAACATTTTTAATTTAATTATGTGAATTCTGAGGCCCAAAAAAATTGTTTTCAAAAAAAAAAGATGGATGTATTTTCCATGAATTTCCGTGGCTTGCGCAAATGGCCGATTTTCTTCACTTGTTTCATGCACAATTATCGGACTTAAATGAACCAATTTGTTCCACTGGACGAGCGCAGAAGTGAAACCACGATTACTCGCGGAAAAAAAAAACACTCATGGAAGTGGAGAAAAAACGGTGCGTGGGTGATTTCATAGAAAGTGTAAAGCGCGTGTTTGTAATAATGCGCGTTGAATTGCCATTTCCTGTCATCCTGGTAATGTGTAATTATTGTTATTGAGAATGGTGATTTTATTCAATTGCGATAGTTGAAAGCTGAAGCAAGTGTTGTGGAACTAATTTGCGCTAATCAACATTCCCCGCATTAATTCCTCCAGGATTATTTGAAAAATTAGCGGGATTTCGGATTGGGAATCCCCGATTTTTTTTGTTTTGCCGAAAATTTTGGGGATTGATGAGCGATTTGTCTGGGGAAATTTTTTACAGGAAAATTGATGGAAGTTGAGGAAAGATGAAGATGGAAGTGGTGCTGTCTTCTTCAGGGCACTTCGGGGATGACGACACACCCTTCAGGAATGAAGAGATACGGGAATGGTCAGGGGTGGACGAGATCACGGGGATGCTGGAGCAAGCCAGGGTGGAAACTGGCCATTGGCGAGCCTTCACCAATGGATCTGCCCATTCCTACGGCAAAGTAAAATTAAAATCGTTGAAAAAACCACAGAAGAACCCCAGACTCTTACCGTAATGAATTTTCAGGTGGTGGACTCCCGTCAGCGGAACACCGTCGACGGCACAGTAATTCAAAAAGCTCGTCGTCAAGTCGAGGTTTTCCAGAGTCAGGAGCCAGGTCGACGTGTCCAGGTGGTGCGAGCCTCCCAGTGGTCCTCATCCAGGGTCACCGACACCTCATTACCTCCATCCCTCCTCGACAATCCCGAAAAATATCAATTCCTGAAACGCAGCACTTCAGACGACGATCTGTCATTATATCCCGTAGAGAATCCCCCAAAATCTCCAACTTCAAGTTTTACGAGAGCGTCGAAGCTCCGGAGATCCCTGCAGATCCCCACGCACCATTCAAAAATATCCCGTCCATCTCGGTCCACCACAAGTCATCAAAAATCCCCACTGATTCCCAAAAAATCTCTAGAAACTCACTATATCCCTGAAAATTCAGTGGAGAGTCACTACATCCCGATATCGTCAGCGATAACCTTGAAGGATCCGAAGAAATCTGAGATCTCCATAAAAGCATCATCCCCGAAATCCCGATCCCCACTTTTATCCCCGAAATCCTTGAGGTCGCGGATGTCATCCCCGAAGCCTCAAAAATCCCAAGTGACTGTCGTGAATCTGATAAATCCCCCCAAGACTAGTATAGTGACTTTAGGCTCGTCCGAAATCGGGGGGATTCCCCCAATTCCTAGCCTCTCGAAGAAGAAAGTAGGATTTTGCAAAACCGAGATTCATTTTGCCGCAGATTCCGGAAAAGTGAATATCGTTGAGACCGATGGAAAGCCCCCGCCGACGAATAAATTCCGACGGAGAAGAAAAAATTTATCCCCAAATCTCCTGAAGTCCAAGGACGCCAGTCTCGGGATTTTTGGGGATAACGATAAAAAGGTGTGGATTAATGCCGATGTCAGTCCCAAGATCCACACGACAACTATTTGTCTCGGGGATAAACTCGATTTCAGGAGTGGCGGGGATTTGGAATCCCCGAAAGCTGTCTCTGAGGTTATATCTAGGGCGAATCTAGGGAATTTCGTTTCGCGGGATTCTGAGGATAATAAAGTGCTGTCAACTGTTGTGACGACTCACGAGACGACTATTGCGAGAGTTGAGGACAATATCGCAGGGGGTAAACCTCATGTTACTAGTGAGAAAAATTCCCTAGATGGGACGGATAACAGGAAAATGGAGGAAAGTGATAAGAAAGTGATGAACGAGGAAAAGAGTGATAAGGGGAAAGAGGCTGATAAGGCGCCTCTCTATGCCAATGTTTTTGGAAGGGTTAGGGATGCATTTCCGGTTTACGAAAATTATCGCGTGGGGGAGAAGGGGAAGAGTGAGGACGAGAGGGTTCTGAGGAAGAGTAAAGGGATTACTCCTTCCGGCGGGATGAAGAAACCTTTATTGGAAAAACGGGGATCCCAAGGAAGTGGATCGACTACTGGAAGACTGCAAAAAGATGTCGTCAGGGTGAAAAACGTCAAAAGATCTGGGGGTGCGGATGGAATCAAGTAAGAATTTTTCCGACTATTCCTATTGATTAAAAAAAATTTCACAAGCCTCCAAATTTCGGAACATTCCAAAGAGTAATCGGTAATTACTCTGATTTTTGGAAAATTATTCACGTGACGTTTACCGCGCAATTTGAATTTTTCGAATTCTTCACTGACGCTGCGCACTGGACTGCGCACTGGCGTCAATAATGAATCCGCGAGATTCCAGCGCGTGGGTTTACCGTTATGATATCACGGGGGAGAGGGGAAACGGTTAGAATGAGTTGATTTCTCGCACTTCGAGGAAAAACTTGAAGTCATTATCCTTCCGTCGTTATTGTGATGGGCGGAATGTTCAGTAATTAATTTTCTTTAATGATTTCTCTTTTCTGGGGTAATTAGGACTAAGAAACAACCGATGGAGGTAGTCTATCGCACCGCAGTCTACAATATGAAGAATGAAAAACTCGCGAAACCTAGTCTACCGAAACCTAAATCAGGCCCGAGACTTCTCAACGATCTCATCTGCGGGGGGAAACCAAAAAAAACGACCACCTCTTCAAAACGAAAAGGTTCATTTCAAATTTTACGCTTCGCAGATTAAATCTATAGACTGATTTTAATTCTTTGATTACAGTATCGAATTCATCTCAAGGTGCAAAGGGTTCGTCTCAACCAATCAGGTACTGGATAATATTACGAATTCATGATATTTTACGACTGAACCAGCGATATCCCGTTTTTTCTCGTTTTTCTATAAACAATTCTTCGAACCGATTTTTTCCGGACAAATCGCCGGTTCATCCGCAATCGGGGAATAAATTTCCACCAAATGATACGTTTTTTTTTTAATTTTTCAGACATTGGAAATGAGCAGAATCATGTCCGAAGATTTCTCAAGAGACTTGCCTAAAAAAATCGTGATATTTCAACTAAACCATGTGTTAGTAACTATTTAAATCACTGGGATGTAGATAAAACCCAGAGATTGTGTTCTTTCAGTTAATTGGATTTTCAATAATAGAATTAAAAGCTATATTTGTTAATTCTCTCAAGAAGGCCAATGATATGTAAAAATACATATATTATCTATATACAATACTTTATAATATTATCGGTGCAGCAACCAAGATATACATATATCATACATATAATCATATTTGTTTTTTCTTCATTATCGTTATTTCTTTTTGTTTATTTACTCATCGATTCGTTGGCATAATGAGAGAAAATCGGTGACAAAATCATTAAAATCCGTTTCCGTTTTTTAACAAAACATCAAACGATTCTCAAACGCTAAAACTCCTCGCGCTATTAACAGGGAAAAAAATTAATTTCAAATCAAACGAATATCGATTGATCGACGATTTTTTCTCATTACTCCAGAGGATCGATTTGGACAAGAATTCATTTTTTTTTATGGATAAATTCGCTTGGAGGGACAGCGGAGGTACGAATTGGACATTCGTAGACAGACAATAGTACAAATTACGTACGAAACAATGTTTCTTTCGTTTGTCTAATTAATCTACAAGGCTAGAGAAAAATTGGAACAAATTCATGATTATTTTATCAATGTTCATTTTTTTTTTTTGGATTTGATCGTGATTTTTTATTTCAACAAATATGACATATACGTTCCGATGATACCATCACATGAATTAATATTCATCTCTATTTTTTAATGAGGAAAGTTCATTAGTCAAGTGAAATTGAGAAATGTTTCAAATTAAATTTATGATTCCATTCGATAATTATTTTCGAATATAAATCATGAACCCGTGGGTTTTCGCTATTTCTCACGGACAAATCGAATTTTTTCATCGAAATTAAAATTGTATTCCCTTTTTTATTCTTCTTCGATAAATTTTTACGGACTCATCAAAATTTTGTGACTCAAATTATTTATTATTCGTTACCAATTTATCCACATCTCGTCAATTTCATGTGAGTAATGAGTTTTCCGGAGTTGTCAGCGATTTTCCGAGGAATTTTCGCTTTTATTTAAGAAATTTTTTATTGATTTCTCCAGAAAATGCGACGGAAGTCGATTTTTTCCTGGGGATAAAAATAAATTTTCCATTTTTATTAAAAAAATCCTCAGATTTCCACTGACACCCAGAATTTTCGTAATTTTCCCCTTTTTCCTCACGAATATTCGCATTTCCTCCGAATAGAGTACTTTTTCCTTAATTTATTTATTTTCTCTCATTGTTTTCATTTCAAAATAATTCTCTTCTCAATCTCTTCCCCTAAAAGATTAATATTATCATTCATCTTTTTATATCATTACATACATATAACTCATACGTAAACATATATGTATATACTGCAATCTTCAAGGCACTCCTGATGTTTTTTTATTTATCTTTATTTATTTATTTTTTTCGGCTTTTCCGGTTTTTCTTTTTTCTATTTCTCTCCTCTTTTCATTCATCTTTTTTTTCTTAAATATATTACACTTTTTTCTTTCATTATTTTACAGTGGTGATGTCCATGACTCTTTCCCGGATTTATTATTTATCTTTCATTTTTTATGTGACACTGCAACGCAGCAGTTTTTCATGTGAATTTTATTCGTGGATTTTTTTTTTTATCTTTTCGGTTTTGGGTCGGGGATTTTTGCGGTGAGGCTTTTTTTTTCTAGGACATCGGACACAGGACTTAGGTACCTAGGGCAGACTACTATGGACTATTTTCAACAATCAATAACTCGTGAAGATATAAAAATGTCCATTTGTCATAAATTCCCGGTGTGAAAATTTCATCTCGATTTTTTTTTCTTTAACTCAGGGGAAAAATTTTTTTGAGACATTGAGAACTGAAAATTTTGGTCTTCACTTTTCTCGTTATCCTCATTAAAAAAATTAATCAACTTTAATTTTGTTTAAAAACCGAAATAAATGCGTAACAACATTCTCAATAAATCTCTGGAATGAAAAAAAAAATGAGAGAATCAAAAGAATTTCGTTTCAAATAACAAAATGCCATCGATTCCCAATAATTCCCTCGAGCATTTTTTAAACTCGACTTCAATTCTCAATTCTCGAGAGATAATTCCGTAATTAAGGGTGAAAGAATATTTTAACTCCCTCGAAAATCGAGAATTCGGGTGAATTGAGTAAAAAATATTTGTACCATCGTCCGAAGACCGAGAGAAACTGTCAAAAAATTCCAGAAACTTAATCTCCACCTGGAAGAGCCCCTCGACAAATAATCCCCGAATTCAGTGGCTCGTCTGTCTCAAAGAAAAAAAAAATCGACTTTGGCTTCTCACAATGACTCAACAGCAAGTTTCACAAGCCTTTCAGAACCCATTAAAAAAAATCATTTCCATCATACGTCGATACATAAATACAATATTATACAGAAACACTTATACAATTCATGTTGAACTTGTTTAACCCCACATTTTCCATCGTTATAATATTTTTTTTGCGTTTTGCTGGCTTTTTATCTTTCTCAGAGAAAAAAAAAAATGTATTCCGGGACATTTAATGATCCCATCATGCCGTAGTGGACGACAACGTGCACAAAAGGGATGAGATATTGAATTTCATCGGATTACGTACCGAGATTGTTGGATGCCAGTCTCAGTCAGTTTTCTGCTGGTACAGCTCTTTGAGAGACTTGAGCTCATCGATTAGGGTTTGATTACGATTCTCTAACACTGCCACACGATTCTCCAGACATTTTATGTACTCTTTCTTCTTTCTTCGACATTCACGCGCTGCCTCCCTAATCATTAACAATAAAAAAAATTAATCCAACGATTACGACAATGACAATTGTACAATTGTTTAAATTAACTCACCGGTTCTTCTGCAACCTCATCTCTCTTTTCCTGGCTGCATCCTCGACGACGACCCCATGCCCTGCGTAATCTGCAACATTGTAAGACACTGTACACTCCAAATAAATTCACTCAAAGAATCGTCAGACGATTGTAATCGATATTTCAATTGCTTGAAAGATCGATTTAAATTACAGAACAAAAATAAAAGTGGATGGGAGAGAATAACGGGTATTGATTGACAGAAAGGTGTGAGTGGATAGACGGAGGGTAAATAAAGATAAGATAAATTATAGAAAATAAAGATTTGAAGTAGGGGACACACCTGGGACAAAGAATTGCGTGTCCTGGCCCTGTGCATACTGCACTATTGTTCCACCCGCTGTTGCCGCGTTGCTCATTGTCAGTGTGTGAAGCCCTGGCACACCCTCCCCCTGGGTAGCTATTTGTATTGTTCCCGCAGGTATTACTGCAAAATTTCATTTTTCCACAATTTTTTACGATTTTTTTCCGACATTTTTTTCGCCCACTAGTCGATCATATCTACGATATTCCTCGTTAACGCCAGTTTTTCATGAATATCTCGGAATTGAAGGACAATACGGATTTTTTTGTGAATACCTTTTTTTTAGCTCTGGTTTTTTTCTAGAAGAAATGTATTCACAGAAATGTCCGGATTTTTGCGGGAATCCGAGATATTTGGCAAAAACTGACGGTAAGGTTTTCTTCTTCTGTTTGCGCAATTTTTTTTTATCACTGGTTTTTTATGAATATCGCGGAATTGGAGGAAAATACGGATGTTTTTGTAGAGAGCTTTTTTGTAGCCTTTCTCTTTCTACACAAAAAATGTATCTACAAAAATATCGGAATGTTCGTTCAATTCCAAGATATCCCTTAAAAAATGACGAGAAAAAAATGCACATGTCCTAGTTTACCACTTCGCTACTGATTTCTTCCCAATTTTTTATCAGATTATGATAAAAATGAATGAGTGAAGGAAGAATTGTGAAAAGGACTGAATAATTTTCGAGTCTCTCAAATATCGATATATTTTTTTATTTATTTCAAATGAACTCCACCCGAAAGACAAAAATATGAAAAATGACTTAATGATGAATTTGAAACTTGAAATATCCCCCAAAATTATTTCCAAAAAACTCCCAACGACATCTCATCACAATAATCATCCGATACTCATGAACCAGAACGACGGATTGACGTGAAAAAATTTATTCTGCCATACCAAACACAACAAAATAATTTTTTTAATAACAATTGACATGTGACAGTACACACAGGGATAGGAGGTGTTTAAAAAAAAAATAGGAATAATCGTAATGAGTTCTTCGCCCCGATGATGAGAAGCTGACAGATAAGAATAAAATATGATAATAAACAAAGATATGTAACAGATGGAGAAATGAAAATTTTGAATAATTAGCTAGATGAATATTTGACCAACCTGTTTGGTAGTGGAGCGAGTGGGAAGACATGTCACTGTCCACATTAGAGTCACACTCAAGGGAGGATTCTAGGGGAGGCAAGTTACCTGCTGTAAAACCCAATCAAATTGTTTTTTCTTTTCAATTCATCACATTTTATCTGATTTTTTTTTCAACCAACATGACATCCACGAAAATATTCTACTCATGATTCATCCCTCGTCCCTCAATTTAATATTGTGACGTTACAATCGTGCAGTCAGGTCATACGTTGTGAGAAAACAAGTAAAGATGAGAAAATTCCATGCAGAGAAATTGTGAGAGAAAAATAAATTGATAACATGTGAAGAAAATTTGAAAAATCCATCGATTTTCGCTTCAATTTTTTTTTTAAATTCCGTATGATGTATTTAATTATTATTTATATAGTCAATAATTGTTGTTGGATGTTTGAATTTGTTTTGAGCGATAGGAGAGATTATTGAGAATTTTTTGCAGGGGATGGTGGATTTTTATTGCAAATTTCCTTCACACATGTTGCGATTTATGAATTAGTGCGGGGGATGATGGGGGGAATTTTATACTCAACACATGATATAACGATCGATCACCATCAATTATTCAAGAAAAATGACGTTTAATTGTTTAAAAATGTAATTATCTGAACGAAATCACTGATTAATTGAAATTAATACAGGAGACAGCTCTAAATAATATTTAATAATAATATCACCCCTCGAAATATTCTATATAATTAAAAAATAGTCTTGAGGGTTTATTTCAGAGGAATAAATGATAATAAATGGATTTCTCCCTCTCTGGTGTGCAGTATAAAATAATCCAGGGGCTCGATAAAAACTCAGCTATTTTAATAATCGATAGATTAATAAAATGAAATAATGAAGACGAGGGATAATGGAGAATCCAAGCGTTAAATCGTGCAGGATACGTGAGGGGCTTGTCATTTGTGCTTGGTATGGCATCTCAAAGTATTTTTATAAACAAATTAACGTGGAGATTTCCTTTGTTAATATTTATATTCTTGAGTTTAATCACAAGTATGAGCTGACGTGCACACGAATTTTTATGATGAATAATTATTTCGATCGATCATTCGTGAGTTTTTTATTCGTAATTTGCAAGACGCAAATATTGGGGGCTTAATTCAGGGTACAATTGTTATAAATTACCTGCAATTTCACTCGCACTCAGGTCATTCAATATTTTTCTGTACGACGCTCGTCTTGTTAAGAGATCTCTTCGTTTTTTGGGTGAATCCTCGTCGGAAAAACTATCGTCACTCCCTGCATCGACGACCTGTCAATTTTCAACAATAAAAACATTATTTTAAATTTATAAACAATTTTTCGGGAGGAATTGTCGCTTCATTCATCATTTGAACTCCAGAATAATTTTTCATTGTCGGATAAAAATTGAATTATGGAATTTCCACTCGAATTCTTTCCAGGGAATTTTATGGAAAACAGAAATTAGTGCATAATTAAATAATTTATAACCTGTAGCGTTTGTATATTAGCTTGGGTCGACTGTATAACAGAGTTTGGTTTGACAAGAATGACATTCCCCTTGGATAACGCCACAGGTTGAATATTCGTAGCACTCTGTATCACAGACTGATGATTGGGTTGAATAACAGATTGCACCTGCAATAAAAAAATTGAATAAACAATATTTAAACAATTCCCTCCATTAAATCGACAAAAGCTAAATAAAAATTGACATTGCAGCCAGAACCAGCATTGTGAGAAATAATAAAGCCATAAACAATTTCTCCCATCTCATTAATTCATCTTCAGCTTAACAATTGATTAACAATTCTATTTTTATTATCTCAGTCATCTGACAGATTAATTGTTTAAGAGATTATTTGATGGGGAAATTGGTGGTGGCTTGGTGCAGTGGATATTTGTTTATAAAAAATGGACAATGGGTGTGAGCGTCGTGGATACACAGCAGGGACACTGTTGTCGTGTACCTGAGTTGTTCCAGACGCTGGTAGTGTCAGTTGTACAATGCTGGTAGAGGCAACAAGATGATGTGTCTGCTGATGTGTTCTACTGATTGACTGTACCGAGGTTGCAATTGCTGGTGCTGCATCGCCACTCTGTGAACCAGGTGACATTGAGTCAACTGCTGATCCGTTCTCTTCGACCATACTTTCCATAGCCCGGGGACCACAAGCCCTGAAAAATTATTTATATCATTTCTCCATCCAGTAATAGCAATAAAAAAATTATTTAATGCACACTGAAAAATTTTGAACAATTCAAAATCGAAATAAATCCTTCAAAAAAATTGATTTTCAATTCCCTGATAGTGAAAAAAATTCCAGGAAATTCCAAAAAATTTACTCGAGTCTCCTTAACCCTGAGGCCTATCACCCACCCCCTCAGAAAAAAAATCCCACCCTCCAACCCTTGGAGCAACCCTCTAAATTTAAACTTTCCCGCCAGAACCTCCGACAGACGAGTTCAACTGCGTCACATCACAAAACTCATAAAATTCTAAAAATACAACAAAACAATTCCAATCCACTAAACCCTCCCCCCATCCAGAAAGCCCCCCAAAACCCCCAAAAACAACCCCCACGGTATTCCCCCCCTCCCCCAAACCGGTAAAATTTTAAAAACGGGGAAAGCCCCGAAAACCCCCCAAAAATCCAAAAAAAGAAAAGGGAAAAAAAAAAGAGAATCCCTTCGGCCTCTCGTCGCCATGTTCTCAACTCGACACAAAAATCCCCCCAACACACGCGTAAATCCGAATTACCTCTCCCCCCGTTATCCACGAAAAATGAATAATAACAATAATTTAAAAAACCAAAGACACATTATTTAACGTAATCGGGCATCGATTGACAAAAATTAATGATACGATTATTAATCTATTGTGCAACGAGTCGTGGATGAATTGTACCAACTTCTTGACGGTCCATGCCTCCTTGTTTATTATTTTCTTCCAGCTGGGGTTTTGTACTTACCAGTTACGTATTTATCGTCACCGACTTTGCTGCAATCGGAGTGGGCAAACGGGCAGGTACGTAGCAGCCACGTCAAAGCCTCCAGTGGCTTCGTCACTGGTTGGATATGAGCCCACCCCAAAAGACCTTTAGTGTCGTATTCACTCTCTCACTTTAATTTCAACATTTCTCACTCTTTCTCACCATTTTTTTTCCTCTCTCTTACTTTTTTTTTCTTTACTAATCAGACACTCGGGTGTTTTACGTAGTGGGAGAGCGATTTTCGTGTGCGCCACGAGTGGCGCGCATTATTTGGATTTCACAAAATGGCCGACCACTGGTGAGTCTGGGGGAATATAGGGAATACGCGGGGGGCGGGAAGAGGGGAAATTTTAAATTGTTCTCCACTCCATTTAATTGTTTAAATCCAAATAAAATCAATCATTAACAATAACAATTAATATCGTTGTTATTATTATTCCAAAGAATAATTGCGGGAAAAATCACCAATAATCATTTTAATAATTAATAATATATATTAATATAGAAGTAATATTATATTATTATTTCTATTATTATTATTTTTTTTTGTTATTCACGATTTCAAGAATTAAATCGGAGAATATAAGACTTGACTTCCGCGACGCGCTGACGTCAGCGGATGACGTCATCGCTAACATTTCTAAGTCATGGCGAAATGAATATGCATTGGGGATTTAGAAATCACGCGGCGATAAAGAGAAGAGAATTCAAAATAGATAATAAATTAATGATTAATTTCAAGAGAGTAAACGTTCATTTTATTTCTACGAAATTACAGAAAAATAATAATTGTATGACAAATATTTCCTTTTCGGAAAATTATCAAATTATATTCACTCTCCCAACGGCTCATCGTCGTCGATTTTTATCTAACTGATGACGTCATCCCTGTTGTTTACGAGAGAACGTGTGATTGTGATCGCAAGGTCAGTGTATTTCAGTAATCGCTCGGAGATTCCATCGAGAACTCCGGATTTTTTACTCTCACGTGTGGAAAATTGTTTTGATTTTAGTTCTCTCTCAGGAGTAATTTACCCACGGGCTTTCCCACGACTTTTCCATCTTTGAAGATAAATTCTCCGGCGAGAATCGTAGCATGAATTTTTCCGAATAATTCTCGCCCTTCGTAGGGACTTATTTTATTTTTGTAAAGAATGTCTGCTGTTTTCACCTGGAAAATTGAATGAAAAAATCTCTAAATGACGAATTTTCTCGGATTTTATTGAACATTTTCACGAAAAAAGACCGAAAAATGGGGGATATTTGAATGGAATGGAGAAGAATAATATTTCATTACCGTAATAATTTCCTCAGGATCCCAAACAACGAAATCTGCATCCATGCCAGGAGCAATATCCCCTTTTCGCTTTTCAAATCCACTCAACTTCGCCGGATTCCTTGAAATCCATTTCGCCAACTGTTCCACTTGAATTCCCCTCCTTCTAGCTTCAGTCCAGGCAATAGGAAGTCCTGGAAGCACCCCCAGAGAATTCCCCAATTAAATCTCCAATTTATTCTCAAAAGGTTCCAATAAAATTTAAATAATTCCACAAACCAAATTGCAAAGAAGAAATCCCTCCCCAGGCCTGCAAAAAGTCATCGATCTTCAGATCTGCTGTGCAGGGGGAGTGATCAGAGTTGATCATGTCCAGAGTCCCATCCTGAAGAGCTTTCCAAAGTTTTTCCTGAATAAAAAAAATTCATCAGCCGACCAAGAAAATTATTCAAGTCTTAATTACGATTGAAATAACTAACTCGATTATCTCGATTACGAATTGGTGGACAGCACTTGAACAAAGTCGCTGAGTCTGGAATTTCTTCAGCTGCAAATGTCAAATAATGATGACAGGTCTCAGCAGTCAGGGGTGCTCCACATTTTTTCGCCTCGGATACTATCGGCAGAGCTTCACTAGCTGATAAATGAACGATGTGGCATCGAACTCTTCGAATAAATAATAGTGATGATTAAATTAAAAAAGAATTCGTTATCCAATTCTTTATCATTTTTTTATCAATATTCATTTACCCTGACTTCTTGCAGAGATCAGCAACTTCCATGATTGCGCTGCTCTCCATTGCTGCTGGACGAGTGCGCAAGAAGGTGGCGTACTGGTGAGGATCTAATCCCTTGGTGGAAATCGTCTCCTCTAATTCGGCGTGAAACTGAAAATAAAGTCAAATGATTTAATAAATTCGAGGGAGAGACTTCAATGACTCACCAGAAGAACAGATTCCGTTGACTTGAGCTCCTCGAGGGCTTTCTCAACGTCGTCCAGGGAGACGTGCCGAAATTCTGAGGTGCCACTTGGAATCAAAAAGCATTTGAATCCAGCTACACCGGCTTTCAACATCGGCTTCAACTCTTTCTGCATTTAAAATGAAAAAAAAATATTCTAAATAACTTCTCCTCAAAATTATTCCAATTATTCTTGAATAAAATCTTACAGAATTTCCAGGAACAACTCCTCCCCAGAATCCCACATCAACAAAAATATTTCCCTTAGCACAAGTCAATTTTTCTTCGAAATTCCTCACTGTTGTGGTTGGAGGGATCGAATTCCTTGAAATAAATATAAATTATTTGTCATATGGATTATTTATTACCGCATTCAGCCATTTTAAAACTCACAGAGGCATATCGATGATAGTCGTGATTCCGCCAGCAGCAGCAGCTTGAGTTGCCGTCGAAAAATCTTCCCAATGCGTCCTTCCAGGTTCATTGCAATGAACATGAGAGTCCACCACCCCCGACATCAAAATTTTCTTTCCAAAATCCTGAATCTCAACCCCCGGGTATTTCCCCTCAACCCCAGCCCTCACATCAGCCCCAGAACCTTGGAAAATCTCTTTAACAATTCCATTATCACTCACAATAATTGCCGGTACTATTTCCGACCCCAAGATCACTCTCTCTGATCCAAAAGCCTTCATTCTCATTTAATTGATTATTCGTAACTGGCAAACGCCTGCACATCCACTGACTTCTGAACCGGTGGTAGATTACTTATATCAAGTCTGAGATTAGATAATATTCCTTGCGGTAATGAGCGTCTCGCGATAACAATCGATTTTTCCAGGGACGAATGGACAATCAATTTTCCATTTACTCTAATATTTTATTTATATCGCTATTTTTTACGATTTTCTAAAAATACTCTCCCAAATATTAACGAAAAATAATAATTCAGAGATATTTCAAGAGAAATTCATTCGGGAATTCGGTAGCTCATCGGTATGACTACTTTGTTTTATTATTTGATAATTGATGAGAGAAAAATATATTTTTATAAAATAATTTCTTTAATATTTGGATTGTCGGGGGTTTTAGAGCGTGTACCCGGGGAATTTTCCAGTGGATGGAGTTGCGAGGTCGATCAAAAAATAAATAATGCCCGCGAGTCCTGAAACATTCGATAAAATAATAAAGAGATTGTCAATAACAATGAGCAGTTCAATCGAAAAACCAATCGAGTTCCAATAAATTTTTCTCTTCCACAGAATTAAACGAAAATTGATAGAAAAATCGGTGAATGGAATGTTTATAATAATTTAACAGGTTTTTCAACTGCTTTGTTTATTGATAATTCACCTTCGAAAAGGGAGAATGGACGATCTGGAATGCGATTCTGGTACTTCTCGTAACTGAAACACCACTCAGCGAATGTTGCTGCTTGATACAAATATTTAATGTCCTGAAATAAAAAATTGGGGGTTTATCAGGCGTAAAAATGACAAAACAATTAATTTTTACTTGTGTCTGCTGGTAGAGATTCAGGAATGTGTAGGCATTGCCGGCTGTGCCGTGACAGATTCCACAACCTTTTTTTAATAATCCACGTTCCCAGATTATTTCCCCACAGCTTTTAGCGACGTTCAGGTATTTTTCTTCCTTAAAAATCTGAAAAAATGATTTTCAGCCCACAAATTACCATCAATTAGTAAATCCATTTAATTATTCCACTCGTTTCCATGAATTGTTTTCAGCGAGAGAAAATAATTGTAACAGATTCTTAAAAATTAAGTGTAATAAATGAGATTTGAAGGCTTGCGTAATTAATTTATCGATGGAGAAAAAAATGAAATACCAACTTCGAATGCAAGGGTGAAGAGCATTGTCATGGAAGGGGCTCCATGGCACCAGTGAACCAGTCTATCCGCTTTATTTCCGATGGATGAGGGAAAATTTCCCGATGAAAACCTCAGAGTTATCAGATAATCGATCGAGGGTTTAATTTCGTCGTTCAGTTGAGCGTCAGTCAAATATTCACGTGCCTAAAAAGATAAATAATAATCCTCCCCTCAATAATTAATTAATTAATTAAATAATCACCTGAAGAAGAACGTAGAGAATTCCTGCGATTCCATGGGCACCACCCAGATATTCTTTCTCGTGCCAGCTGTACATCAATGGAATTTTCAGACGACGAGATGCTGAGTAGTTCTTTCCGGTCGTCAGGATGCAGTTTATTACCTGGAGAAAGAAAAATATTTATGTGAATTCCTGGAGGGAAATTTTGGAAATCAGGGGCATGAGGTGGGAGTGAATTCACCTTTTTTATCAGATCTTCGTCGATCAAACCCTCGGAAATATTTTTATTCACGAACAGAAGACTGTAGAGATACCCAGCTCTCCCATAAAGAAGTTCATCGTAATAATACATCGCCGAAAAATCATACAGTGATTTCAATCTGTAAATAACAATAAATAATTATTATCACCACTGATTCACATAAATAATAATTCATCCAGTAATTCTTCTGATGTAATTTTTCGTTTCTGGGGATTTTTTAACCGATTAATCAATACCTTGTGATTATCTCGGTGGATTTCTCGTCATTTCCCACGGAATGATGGATCAGTGCTCCCACGGCTAGTCTTCCTGCCTCCCCAGTCAAAAATGTTATCGATTTCTTGTCATTTTTATTTCCTCCTGCACCCTCGATTAATTCCACCGCTTTCTAATTTAAAAATGTAATAATTCAAAAATTATTTGTCTTGTCAGAAAATTTAATTGTTTACGCACGTCGATGTATGTGGGCTCGTTGAATCGTTCGCCATACACAAAAAATAGGTAGGCAATTCCAGAGATGCCGGTGTAAACCGAGGAATCATTTCTGTTAATCCATTCTTGCTCTTTCATATTCATTCTGTGAATGAAGTCGTGGATATGCTGCTCGAGGACTGCCTCGAAATTTTCGCTCAGCTGGAAAAATAAAAAATATGTAATCTTGTATTTATTATTAATTATTTATTTATTACGCACTGAATTGTTCCCAGTATTGACAACATCTCTTGAATTTTCATTCGTAAAATCCGGAAAACGATTCGCATAATGTCTGGAGATATCTTCCGCCATTTTCCTAAAACAAATAAATATTATTAATCAAACAATATAAATAACTGACGCCAATTGAAATTCATTTTAATGAGACAATTATTTTATTTTATTATTTACTCATATTTTTTTTATTGTTTATCCACGAATTAAAAACGGGAAGAAACATTGCTGAATCGATTGGAATTTATAATTAATTAATAATTTGTCTTTCATTAAGTTATGCAATAAATTTTGCACGTGCCTTCGAAAATTTCGTCCCCAATCTCGTCTGGCTCCTATCAAATTAAATAAAATAAATTAATTATGATATGTATGAACAACTGTTAGACTGCGTAATCACAAGTCACCGGATTTTATTAATTGATAAACGCCGGAGGATAAAAACTAAAGAAAGTCAAAGTTTCTACAACCGCGATGATGCAAAGACTGAAATATTTTCTCGCGATTTTTCCACTGGCCCTTGGCGTAAGTATTCTGCATTAAGATGAGAGTACTTGAACTTCAAGTCTTGCATTCGTTACTCATTAGTTAGGAATTTTCCCTGCATTATTTTTCTTAAAAATCAAAATATAAATGAATGAAAAATATTTTTAGACTAGAAAAATCCGAATATTTTCGTGGAATTCAGGATTTTTATTAATCATTCAATCTTTAATTTAATTATTCACCATATTCAGGCATAATTAATTAGATTTTGAAATAGATCTTGTCTTCATGGGGACATGTGATTTTTTTAAATGATTAATTGCTTGGGAATTATTTAATCAGCTGGGGGAATCTGGAAAAGGTGTCATCCAAAATGCTGTCGATTTTTGCGCTATGGAACGCGGATTTCCAGTGGATCGATACCAGAATTTCATTAATGATTATATGAGTGTTGAATTAAACGAATGCGTTGTCGCATGTGTGATGAAAAAATTGGGAACGGTAAGTCCCCTCTAATTAAAACCAATGAGCATAATTAAAATCATGAATGAATCATGAGAAACCGATTTTCCAAGTCGCTGAGTTTTCCAGGAATATCTCCGAATCCCCAAGAGATACCGAAAACCTCATCAGAACCTTTTTTATAAACCGAAATGAGATGTACAAAAAAGGTAATAACAAAAATTCTTGTATCTCTCTTAGATTCCGAGATATTCCTCTTCTCTGGATTCATCACGGTTCATTCAATTATTAAATCTGTAATTACGATAAAATTATCGATTTTATAATTATTATCGATTCATTTTAATACGGAAAATTTCCAGATGTCAGAGGATGGTACATACACGGGTGAGGAAGCTAGAAATTTAATAGCTAAACCCGAGACTCCGGGAAATCATGAAGATACAGTGGATAACGCGATCACCCGATGTGCATCTTTGTGTACGTAAAATTGCGCAAATAAAAAAAAAAATTACAATAATTTCTTGGGAAAATCCCAGTAAAAATTACTCAATATTCATGTGATCATTACATCCTCTGGTTCTAGATGGCAAGGGACAATACGACTGTCTAATAGCGAGAAATTTGCAGATCTGTTTCAAAATTTTATTCCGCCAAATAGTGAATGACGATTGGTTGATTAATGGTTTAATTAATCAAGCTCTTCTTTCCACGTTTGAAGACTACCTAGACAGCTATCCAATCGGAAGAGAATTAGTAAATAATACAAATATAATAATAAAACTTCTGCCCACAATTTAATTATCTGTGAATAATTACTGGATATCTGGAGAATATTTCAAAATATTTCCCACGGAATAATTTTGGGCCTAGACTTTCGAATTTCGAATGTTTCTTTCATATCAATACAATTTATTTAATAAAAAACTGGATAAACCCAAAATTATTGTTTTTTTTTCATGAAAAACTGAAGAATAAATTCTAGAAAAATCAATTCTCTCAACAAATCAGGAATTCGATAGATTTTCAGTTGTCGGGGATCAATCCCAAGTATTAAATAAACAAATTACCCTAATAACAATTAAAAAACATTAAATTAACGATTGGATGTTGAGATTTTAGCGAATGTAATGACTTTTATGCGCCAATTTTCGTGTAATTAATTATTGTTTCTAGGTTATCTTAACAGAGAAAATTTTCACAGAGAATTTCCATTTGATTGACAATAATAAACATCGGTTTACCCCTGAATTTTTGGAAAATCCTGGAGTTGATACGCACTACCTGAATCGTCGCCACAAACTTTGATTTCCAACTCCTTTTTTTGAGACTATCGACGAAAACCTGTAACAGCTGCAGTCAGACTGATGACTAAACGACTCAAATGAAATAAAAAAAACCTAAAAATTCAAGAATTCCCGCCAAAAATCCAAAAATTCGCATTCAAAAATATTCCACGAATTTTTCATTTCTCCCAAACCAACACATCACCACCGAAATAAACCAAAAAAAAATTAACAATTCATATATTTACAAAAATAAACATCTATATTAAAAATTAATAATTATTTAACTGTACAGGAACTTTCAATCGCAAGATTGCATTCGATTTTATCTTGATAATTCAATTTTAAATTGAGATAAATCACCTGGAGGTGTTGAATTGAAAATGGAATACTCTAGGAATTTTTTATTTTAATTGCATTGTGATATTTATTGAATAAATTGTCCTCGGGGATGGCTGCACTAGATTCATCAGGATCTCAGCACAAGAGCTTTAATTTTCTTAGCAACTCCCGTTCCCCTAGGTTTCCTCACCATCTCCTGAGTATTTATCTCTCCAAGGTCATCCAATCCACTCAAAGATGGTAATTGTACCACGGAGTCGTCCCTCTTCTCATTTTTTCTCTTCGCAAACCTGAAGAATGATTTCTTCCTGGGAGTGACTTGTCCAGGAGCTCCCCCAGGAGTTATTTCATCCAGAACTTCTCCATCCGCCTCAGGACACATCTCAGGAACTATCGATGGAACTCTCGATGGAACTTCTTCTCTCGACGGATAATTTCTTGAATCACAAACGACAGCTGGTGATACTGTACGGATACAATTTCTAAATCGTTCCCAAAAATTGTACATTCCCATTCTGTTGTAATGAAGCATGACAGTGTGACGCATTTGAATTGGAATTTTGCAGTCTTGATAGAGTACTGGAACAATTTTTCTTCGGCGCTCGTGAAGACCGGTCGTCTGGCCGAAATCCATCAGAAAAGTGTTGACTGGGCTCTTGATGAAATTCGGAGACAGCACGACAATTAATCTCGTACACCTCTCGGAGATGAGCTCCATCAATACCTCGGGCTCAAATCTCTCACCACGACTTATTAAATCTCTGTCCCTCGTGCAGAGCCGTAGATTTCCCCTCCTCTCGAGGTTCTCGATTATCTCATCAGCAAATGATGAATCTTCTTCAGCGAAGAGGAGAAAGGCGTCATACGTCTGCATCGGCTGGCCAGACTCCAGCCTCACAACGTCGTCTGGAAAAATCCAAGAGAATCAATCAGAAAATCTGCATGTAAGAAATTTAATTCAACTGGAGAATTCACCAGGATGTCCTGGAGGTGGAATGGGGGTGAATTATTTATTGATACATGCCATAAGTCAACATTTTGCTGTCAATCATTGCGTCAACCTCTGGAGCATTGACTTTCTCCAGTCTCTCCAGGTAGACTTTGCCATCTTTCTCCAGGATATCTGATGCATCGTCAAGTACGTCCCACCTGTCGATCTTCTCCAGGGCCTTCACCAGGTGCTCGAAGGTCACTCTCTCCTTTCTCGTTTTTAAAATATCAAAAATAGCAGCTGTTGGGTCCAGACTGGATGTTATTATTCCATTAGCATCACCAGTGATCCCCAGGACATCAGCAAATCCTCTCCAATCCCTGAATTCCAAAAACCTAATCTCAATTATCACTCCCTGATTTTTTAAATAATTTCATTTCTCCTTAATTATCTGAAAATGTAAAAACTAAAAACAATAATCGAATAATTAATCAGCGATTGATCAATTGTTTATCTGAATTTTATAATAATTAAAATAGAGGATTAAGATAACCTAAAAGATTTATCACAGGTCTGCAGGACTTTTGGGGGATTTAATAAAGTGGAAAAAATATTTTTTGCAGCTGGAGACATTGCGATGAGAGGAATACATCCGAAATTCACCATTTTGATGAATATTAACTGTTAAATCCGTGTTAAACAAAGCAATAAACAATTGAAAACAGGAGATAAATCATGAGGAAGTGTAAACAAAACTGTCTGATAAGGAATAAATAAATCTGGATAAATCTGAAACGAGAAATGAGAGGGGAATTAATGGCGGCGCTGTCAAACGATTGTGGATTGAGATATCGATGTATTTCGATAGATCACAAAGAGCCTAATTAACCAATAATTATTCACATGGAATAATTGGAAAGCCCTTTTAATTCTGGAGATGTGGGATTTTTTTTTTTTCGATATCATTGTTGTATCGAAAGATATTCGAGTTTGAATAAGAATGTCTCGAAGAAGACGATTACGTCCTCCGGGGGATTGACTCGGTACTAGAATTCTCAACGTCCAATGGGGATTGGCTGAAGTAGAGGAAGAGTTCTGGGGGTTGGAGTCACCCCAGCAGCATCCTAGTATTGCACCCCCAGAGAGGGGACAGGGAAAGCCACATCTTCTGGAATTTCAAAGGGAAAAAATTATTCAATTTATTGAATATATACTCCTAATGAAATTTTAATTTTAAATTGAGCGCGTTGTCTAATTGGCAGCGTGCTCGGCTGGCACGCCGATGGTTGGGTTTCGATCCCAGCCATAATTTATTATTTTTTTTATTTAATAATTCCTATTTTTTGTTTTTTTTTAATGGCTAATTAATGGAAATATCGTTTTACAATTGAATTTTTTAAAATCGAGAAGATATCCACTTAAATTGATAAATTCGGAATTTTTAAAAACGATACTTTTACAAAATATATACTACTAATGAAATTATAATTTCATAATGAGCGCGTTGTCTCAGCGGTAACGTGCTGGACTGTCACGCCGACGGCCTGGGTTCGATCCCGCCATCATTCATTTTTTTTTTCAAAATAATTCCTACTTTTTCTTTCGGGGTACAACGGCGGTCGGTAATGTAGGGCCCTGAAATACCAGCAATTGGTAATATAGCCAACTGGTGTGTGTCGATAAACGGTAAAAAGATCGAGTGGTAAAATATCGAGGAATAAGTATAAGTATAGAAATTTAAAAATTCGAAATTTTTTGAAAAAGTATCAGGAGAACATGAACATCGAAGAGCTATTCACTGAAATTTTCACTGAAAGTGAAACATTCGAAATTTTAGAAAAAGTATCAGGATAACATGAACATCGAGGAGCTCTTCACTGAAATTTTCACTGAATGTGAAAAATTCGAAATTTTTGTCAAAGTATCAGGAGAACATGACAATCGAGGAGCTATTCACTGAAATTTTCACTGCAAGTGAAAAATTCGAAATTTTTGAAGAAGTATTAGGGGAACATGACAATCAAAGAGCTATTCACTGAAATTTTCACTGCAAGTGAAAAATTCGAAATTTCTGAAAAAGTATCAGGGGAACATGACAATCGAAGAGCTATTCACTGAAATTTTCACTGCAAGTGAAAAATTCGAAATTTTTGAAGAAGTATCAGGGGAACATGACAATCAAGGAGCTATTCACTGAAATTTTCACTGCAAGTGAAAAATTCGAAATTTTTG